>NC_135422.1:0-145930 GCF_051991245.1 Festucalex cinctus
AGAGACTCAGAAGTAAAAGTTACCAAGGTGTTGAGTGTTCCTTTATTTTTCATCACACAAACATGCAGGAGCCTGACGATTACACGCACACACACACCCTCGCAGAAGAACAGCCATATTTGTGTAATTAAGCCCTAATCATGTCGTTGCTTTATCACATTATTTATTTTTGTCCCTACAGATGTTTGCCTCCATACTGCGAGCTCTTTTTAATCAGCGAGACAGATGTCTCTCGTGACAAAAGCAAAACCTTTAAATCAGTTCAAATGCTCCCACATACTGCGCACAAACACGTGCAAAACACAATCAACTCGTTTTATTTTGGCTTTCTAATAATCAAGCAGTACATTTGTGGATTATTATATACAGAGCTGTATAATACATACTTTTCCAAGCGGGAGGAGGAGAGGTTCAATATTGTTTTGATCACCGCTTGTGGATTTATCAAGTGCTTTAAGAAAATACAAAAAATAAGGCTGGGTGAGGGTATCGGGCTGATACCCGGCCTTATTTCAAGGTATCGGTACTTGCGACAGTAGCCGATACTGGTATCTTCTGACTGTTCTACCATCAGGAACTAGAAATTAGAAGAATAGAAAATTGCTAGGGATTTTCGCTATCACCTTTTTCAGACCAAGACCAGTACAGACTATTCTTGAGTAGTCACTGATACCAAATACTGATACCACTCGTTCAAAAAATTCCTTCAATAAAACATTGACAGATAATTTAAAAGAAATTCTAATATATCCCAATATGGCAATTTCCTCCAAAGTCAATTTTCTATTCTTATAATTTCAAATTTAGAGTTACTATTGGTATTGGTACTTCCCCATCCTTAAAAATTGTCATTATTTTCATGCAATATTAAGGAAAAAATGTTACATTTATTAGGTCTATCTTTAAAAGTATCTGTCATTGTTTGGACATTTTATGTATTTATGTATATGTGTATATATGTGTATATATTTATGTATATTATTTATGTATATGGAGTGTCGGTACTTGGTATTGGTATCTGTAACTACTCAAGAGTTGTGATCTCAAACTGGTATTGAACAGCCATAAAAAAAAAACAACAACAACAACAACATTGATTTCCATTCAAATATGATTGGAAAAAAGCTAAAAACAAGAAAATGCTTGCAAGTTATTTTTTGTGTGCGGATTTACAAAATATTGCCATTTCTGTCAGTGTGGAAATTGCTGCTTTAGTTTGAAAAGTAAAAATGTGGCATCCCGCAACTTTTTCATCCACTTTTGATAATAGTTCAGTCTTGGCGGAGTGCTCCACTGATTACTATTGATCTCTGCTCAGAACGGCGCTGCTAATGATGTAGAAATAGACTTCTGTCATCGATAAATGTTGAAAAATCCAATTTCTCATGCTGATAAAAAGTTTCCAGTTCTGTCGCCTACTTGACAGAAGTTCCTCTCAGAGAGGCAAAAAAAAAAAAAAAAAGTTTTACAAATGACCAAATGTCACTAATTAGTTTGAACTCTGCATTTTTTATGACACCAGTTGGCGTGGTTGGGGCGGTGGCGCTGTTGGCAGGGGGCAGCAGGACGAGTGGTGGAGTTGGGGGATTGATGGGCTGTGCCTCCAAATGTAAATTAAACAAAAGGCGGGAGTTCACACGACAGCTTTAGAGGGGCAGGGCCGGCGACTTGCGATTGGCTGCTCGCGAAAGGAACGCAAGTGGAGCACGGCGCGGCAAACGTTGGCACACGTGGCCAAGAGCTCGGAGGCAGCCGAAGCAAAATAACTTCTGTTCCAGGGAACAACAAAGGAGGAACAACCGGCGAGGCCCGCAACTTCTTGGTCCTTGTTATTGTGTGATTTCGTAATCAAGAGGATGGGATCTGATCTACAAACCATGGACAGCTGGTTCATTTCCACCGCCGGGCCTTGTGGGAGATGTAGTTTCTTCTCTCAGTGACATATGCAAATCCCAACTGTCCCTCCCCTCTCTCTCCATAATTGCCGACTTTTCAGTAACAGAAGGAGGCCCATTTGTGTGTGAGAGTGTGTGTGCGCGCGTGCACAGCCTCTGCTCTCGTCAGGGTCCAGCCTTACTTCAAGGGATAAATAAAAGATGCAGAGTTTATCTAAAGGAGCCTAGCAGAAGGTAAGACGCGGGCAGGGTGGATTCTTCAGAGAATCTGGGCCGCGCGTGGCACCGCATCCACTCTCCATTTGGGCTTGACGAGGTTCAAACACGCTGCATTGTGGGCTACAGATTGTGTTGATTTGGGTGTCCCTCAAGTGACATGTAAAAAGCCGGCCCCCCCATCTGCCCGACAGATCTGCGCGGGCAGCGCCTGAAAGCGTTGGCAGAGCGAGACAGGTGGGACGGACAGACGGACGGACTGGAAGGCAAGTGCCACTCAGCATCCTTCCAGCGACACGAGGGAAACTTATGGATGCGGCGACAACGCGAAACTAAGTGACGAGAGGTAAACTGAGTGGCGAGGGGTACACCTTGCCCGTACATTCCCCTTAAGCTCCATAGGGCAGGAAACAGACCTGCTTGATGATACAACCCAACAGCCTGCATCCGGCTAAATTATGGTAATAGCATGCAGTCATCTGCTTGGTGCCATTTGACTCGACAAAAACACTTAAACACTCCATCTATTCCTCTAAGTGGGAAGAAGAGAGGCCATCTTGGATGGGTGGGCCTGTGGGTTTTTTGACGGGAACAGAGCAGACGAGTCGACGACACGCCGCAGGCTGTTCGCCGCACACACTCCGCAGAAGCCTGTCGGCAGACGTGTGTGTGCGTGACACTGTTTTGACAATAGTAGGTTAAGATAGGAAACAATTTTCTCTCAGTCATAGCTTTCATTCAAATGTATTCTAAGATCAATCAAAGAAGGCCAAAACTAGATGAACAAATTGAGGATAATGTATAGTGTTGTTCCGATACCGTTTTTTGGCCCCCGATACCGATACCCAGCTTTGCAGTATCGGCCGATACCGATACTATACCGATACTTATTTTGTTTTTTTCCCTCAACATTAAAAATCTGTCCTGCCATTGGTTTAGAGCATTCAAGGGCCAATAGGATATCTTAGATCGGCATGCAGTGAACATGTCACATATCAGTGAATGTCGTGTACGAGCAAGACACAAGATGCTGCATCCAAAGTCCTATATTAGCATTGGAATTAATGGTATCGGCATGTTACTCGTGAGTAGTCACCGATACCGATACCACTGTTTTAATGCAGTATCGGCACCTCTGCCGATACCAGTATCGGTATCGGAACAACACTAATAATGTATTTTGTAATGCTAAATGAAATACACGATTGCAAATAAATGATGACAGGACCGGATACGACGGGGAACATTTTGTACATGTAGGCATTGTAGTCACAAAAAAATGGCGGCAGAAGATAAAACCCAAGTATGTTTGGTGGTGACGAAGAAATTGAAACATTTCTGGAACTAATAAAAGAAGAGAACATTCATCAACATCTAGATCTTCATATATATGGCGAGATTACATGCTGTATAATTGTGATAAATACAGCTGTGATTTATTTAAAAAAAAAAAAAGGTTTTTTAAATTAATATGCAATCAAGATTGCTTTGGTAGCGATAAATTGTCTTTTTTTCTGTTAAAAATAACTTAGTTGTTACATTTGTTAAAGAAAATAAATTGTTAAATTGGTTTAGAAAAATAATACTTGTATCTGAAATATAGTGATATCGAACATCCCTAATCCGAGGTATACACTTTTGAGCATTAGTTGTCCATACATTTACTTAAAGGGATACTTTACTTATTTAGCCATTTTTTGGCAGACCAAACATTAATATTTTGCCTATAATAAATGTGATATTTTCATTATTTTTCTCGTACAATTAGTACCTTTAAAAACACGTTTTACAACTTGCTGTCGACTGAAAATGACATCACAAGGGCTCAGGTAACCAATCACAGCTCGGCTTGTGAATGTCACATGACTAAACCTAGAAAACAGCTGAGCTGTGATTGGTTACCTGACCCCTCGTGATGTCATTTTCAGTCGACAGCAAGTTGCAAAATGTGTTTTTAAAAGGTACTAATTGTATGTGAAAAATAATGAAAGTATCTAATTACAGACAAAACATTAACTTTTTATTGCTATAATGGTCTAAATAAGTGAAGTATCCCTTTAAGTTTCCAATATTGTTGATTTGAACATCACTATAACATCACACAATACTGAAATAATAATAATAATAATAATAATAATAATAATGATAACAATGATAACAATAACAATAATAATAATAATAATAATAATAATAATAATAATTAGTGGTAGTAGTCTATTATAAAACAATCAATCAGCAATAAAACATTGTCCACAGTTTACATCAATTCTGAATTTTCATCAACAGCTCTTTCTGATCCCCTCAACAGTTTATTACCTAAATAGTGCGATAGTCCCCAGTCTTGACCGTATCTTCCTTGCACAGGTTGCCTGGTTCGAGGTCTAGGAGGGGACAACATCACTAATTATTTGCATATATGGAAGGAATAAATAAAGAAATAAAAGCCAACAGGATGACGGAGAGAAACTGTGAGGGAATGGGAGTGCAGAGAGAATACAGCAGGCCAATGGTTTCGTTTGAGACCCACTATGGAGATAAATGTCACTTCCAACTCTCCATTGGCCTATACGGCACAAATTGAGCATCCGCACTCTTCTTATCAGCTGCGTACACACGCACATGCGCACGCACACGCTCTCCCTTCCGCTCTTGAACAATTAGCTTTACGGTGGCTCTGAGCCTGTGAAATGTCATTCTGCCAGGTAAGCTAGCTATTATATCACAAAGGCTGCAGCTGAGTCAATTATACAGCGCATGGGGGGGGGGGGGAGAAAGATCTGGGGAGGAAGAAGAAGGGGCAATGAATGCATGAGTCCATCAAAGGAGAGGTCACACAGGTCAACGGTGAAAGGCCACGAGCAAGCAAGGCTGTGGGAGGAACAAAAAGAAGAAGAGGGAGCTCTTGTCAATAATTATGCTAATATATTTACAGACTAAAGCACTACAACCATGCATTAAATTAAAACGAGCGATGTGCAGTATTTTGACAAGTGTACACCACAAAACACTTTTGTTATATTTTAAGAGTAATATTGCCATGCTCAGCGCTAAGCGATGACACAGGCAGAGAGCTATGCTAAGCTAGGTTAGCTGTAGTTTGACAAGTCGGCCCTATACGCCACAAAACACTTTGGTTATATTTCAAAAGTAACGTCGTCATGTTGAGCGCTGAGTGATGACACAGGCAGGGAGATGATTGGTTAGCTGTATTATGACACGTATACACCACATGACACTTTTGTTATAGTTCAAGAGTAATATCGTCATGCTCAGTGCTAACGCGATGGCACAGGCAGGGGAGCTATGCTAAGCTAGGTTAGCTTTCTGAACCGCTTATTCCTCACAAGATTTTTTTCCCACTCACTCATTCACACATGTAAGCGTCTGTCAGTGAGTGAGTGAATGAGTGAGTGAGTGAGTGAGTGAGTGAGTGAAAAAAACGATAATTTAAAATTGCTGCGGGAGTGACATCACGCAGCCGGCAAATTCGTCCAGCCCCATCTGCGACACGCCACCCCCCGCTCTGCGATTGGCTGGAGGGGTGTAAACACTGTCTTTCCACAGAAACGTCCCGCTGTTTACAAAACAAACACAAAATGGCAAAATACAGGCTGGGGGGTGGGGGGTGGGGGGTTTAAGGACAAAATCACCACCAGAAATGAAGACAAGCCCTGATCTGTAAATTGAGAAGTAGTTTGTTTGTTTAAATCCTGTATTTAGAAAGTGCCTTTTCCAGAGTGAAACTGGCAGACAGGGCATTTAAGTTTGTTTGTTTAAAAAAAAAAAAAAAAAAGTAATTTATAGCTGTGTTGTTACCTCTAGCTAGACCACAGTTTGGGAATCCATATGGACTGAAGTCTTATTTTAAGATGAGATGTAACCAAAATTGACGGATTTTTAAGCAAAATTTGCCTTAAAAAAAGAAAAAAGGAAAAAAGGATGCTGCAATATAATCACAAAATATATTGGCACATTGTGTTTAACACATTCACTGCCAGCCCAGCAAAAATGCATTATTTGACGTCTTTTTCCGTCAATGGCAGTCAATGAGTTAAAGGAGTACCACAAAAAAAAAAAAAAAAAAGAGGTAATATGGATAAAGCCCTCAAGATTGCACTTGAGTAAATACAAGATAGAAGCCAAGACATTGAAGTGGCTGCTTCTGAAGCGTAATCTTGTCACAGATGCTGTCCTCTCTGCAGAGTGACCAGATGGAGCCTTGACGCACAGGGCACACAAATATGGCCCCCCGAGGGCCTCCCATCCTCACTCACTCACCACTCCTCACCCCTCAAATGGGGTTGCCGGTAAAAGCCACTTGTTCCCTGCCTCAAGTCCTCCGATGTACCCCTTCCCCCCTGTAGAGGAAAGTGCCCAAATGCCAGCACATCCCACCTGGGCCCAGCCAAGCTTGTCCCGGCAGTAAGGTGGTGGGTGGGTGGGGGTGGGGGGCTAGTTTGACACACAGTTCTGAGGGCACCCACCCCTGACGGAAACACAATGGCCCAAGGGCCGGCTGGCTGGCTGACTGGGTTAGCGACAGATAACGTTGTTAATCGCGCAATGGCAAATAGCGGCTGCTGAACAATGAGGAAGCGGCAGTGCAGTGATTGGAAAATATCTCCCGCCACAAGCACACATTCACTGATGTTAATACACTCACACATACATAAATGTGGAACATTGTAATTGAGCTCTCAACTCAAGGTGTTCCAGCCTGATAGACATGAGAAGAATAGAAGATTTATTCCTCTTTTTTTTTTTTTTATACTCAGACGAGTATAAATCGCCAAAAATCCCTCAGCCTTTTCTCTCATAATCTAAGTTTTGTACAATGAACGCACATTGCTTTGGAATCCGGATTTTTTTCCTCTCTTTACCTTTTTTCCAAATTCCATCTGGGTGTTAGAAGATACTATACTTCGGAAAAGAAGATATTTCCTGTTGAAACATTTGCAACGGGTTCACCACTAAAGCGATACAGCACATCCTTTGCAAAGCTGCATGCGCATATGTTTTATTGCAGACAAAGTAAACAACAAAAATGTGTTTAATCTCACGGGGAAAAATAATGTCCAATGGTTGAAGTAATTTAGGAGTTTTCGTAACATCTATTTATTTATTTATTTATTTTTAATTCATCATAATTTATTTTTCGTTTTCTCTGTCCATTTTTAGAACTTGTCTTAAAAAAACAAATTTTTATTCTTTCTCTTTTGACTCAGCATGAGACTTGGAATTTTATTACTGCTAAGAGGTAACGTGTGCTTAAATCTCCATCAGAATAATCACCAGTGTCAAAGTGAAGCCCTCGATACTCTTTTACTTATGCTCAGTGGGCATCATGAAGGCAGCATTAGCCACGAAACAGAGTTAAGCACACTGTTAAAAAGTTAGCGGTGGTCCTTAGGTGTGTTAACTTTAACTGAAAGGTAACAGCCGGTTAAAGTTAACAGAGTTTTGAACAACAAGATAACAGTGCCGTTTAAGTTAACGGTCGGTTAAATCTACTTAACCAATGTTTAAAGCGCTAACCGAGTCTTGAACAACCGGGTCCAGATGTTTAGCTTATATAGAAATTATTTAAAAAAAAGGAGAGACCACATAAAGGCCCCAAACATCAAAGGTGTATTTCTGTATTGAAGATATCCTATTTTTCACATTTAGTTTCATTTGAGCAGCTATAAAAGAACATATCCAACCATCCACTCTCATGCAAGTTAACCTTCATGATGTGAATTGGCCCACGTTGGTGAATGTGCATCAGAATGTTGCTGGTGTATGTGTGGAAATCACAGGGGGCTCCTATCCGCTGTTTGGCTCAGATTTTGGCAGCCCTCGAAACTCTGCCATGCATACGGAAACATGCAGGAGCGGGCCTGGAATCAAGGTCAGGCCTGGAAAACGATGTAGCGACGCTCCCAGGACTTGACTTTCTGCTGAGTTTGGCATTTGTGCGCGCAAGCTGTCCCCCGAGGCTGCGGCCAGGAATCACCCATCACTGCTTATCCCGAGCAACCTGTAATGAGCTGATGGAGGACAGTCCTGTTTAGGGACAATGTTTGAAGGCTCTTGGCATGCCGGTTCACATAAAACGAATACATGGCCTTCTGGCACAAATACGAAGCTACATTCACCAGGTACATTAAAAGTTACTTAGCTCCAGTCTTTTTTTTTCTGTCAACATTCAATACACAAGCATTAATCCATCCATCCGTCTTCTAATGGGTTTATCTATTTAACAGGTGACAGGGAAGATGGAATCTCAACTGAATGTGGACTGATCACCTGCCAATCATTCGAGGGGAGAGCTAGAGAGAGAGAGAGAGAGAGAGAGAGAGAGAGTCACACACAACGTTATTTTGATTCCATTGATTATGGATTTATTAAAAAAAAAAAAAAATCCTTAGGTAATTAGAACAATGTATGTGACTTTTTAAGCAGCAGTAATAAAAAAAAAAAAAAAAAAAAGTATGTTGTGAGTATTTTTTGTGCTTAGCTTTCAAGGAAACCAATTTTATTTTGAACTTGAGAATTACAAACACAAAGAAAAGTAAGTCACATTTCAGCTGCTCCTCTGTGACCGTTTCAAATTCCTTATGTATAAGTGTGCCCAGCTCAAAATTGCCATAGAAAATAATACAAAGTCTACATAGTTAAAAGTTATGACGAGAGTATAATCGTCATAAGCCTGTGTTAGTCGTTTTCAAAATGCATTATGAAACAGTTTTTGTGGTAAAATATGTATATATTTGTTAAACAACACTTTTGAGAAAAAATAAATGACCAAGCTCAGTTTAATAATTTAGGCCAACTTGAATTTTGCTTTAAGTCGATGAACAGTGAAAATTGAGTGCATGCCCGATCAGTACTGTTCCCTTCCGGTCCTGTAGGTGGCAGTAAGTTCACTCAGGGATGCTAAATAGTGAGCTCTTTTCACATTTTGTTATATGAGATTGTTCTTTGAACAGCTACACAGTTTAATGGAAATATGTTGTATAGGCTGGACTAACTAACTCACTAACTAACTACCCGCTGTATGTCTTGTATCTGTTGGAGGTATTATCACACAAAAACAAACTTGGCGAGACATACTTTTCCATTCCAATCCTGTAGGTGGCGGTAATGAGCAGAAAAGTGGATGCGAACGGCCACGTTTATGAAGCTTTTCTCATAGCAGCTCCATCTGCTGGATGTGATGACTCACTTCTCCATAGATGCTAAAGTTAGGAAATAATTGCGATCCACCTTCATGTAAGGGGTTCTTCCAAGGTTTTGCTTAATACAACAAACTAATTATCATCACCAAAACAAACCCTCATTTGGTGGGGGAAAGTTGCAACGCAAATACAAACAAAGGCAAAGGTACTGGTAGTACAGTCTAGTACAGGGGTGTCCAAACTTTTTCATTTGAGGGCCACATAGAGAAACTCAGAAGGACTCAAGGGCCACTTAATGTTATGAAGAGAAATTGTGTTTAGTTCTACAAATTGTACAAATAATTTATTTGTGCTTTTGCATATTTAGAAAAATGCTACAGTATATAAACCAATTTATTTGTAATATGGCAGTAGGGTTATTATAGTTTTGGAATGTTTCATTTTAGGTTTTTTTTATTAGTTTTCAGGGTGGTTCTGTTAGTTTTTATTAGTTTAGTTATTTAAAAAAAATGCTTGATTTTAGTTTAGTTTATTAGTTTCAGTATTAGTATTAGTTTTTTTTAATGTGTATTACTTGTGCGCAATATTTAAAAAAACAGCATGGGAGCAACATCATCTGAAGGTGCTTTTCTATTGGCTGCTGCTAGATGAAGTCACTTCTGTGTAACATACTTTCAAACGTCATTATTCCGATTTATTGCAAAATCAATCTACAAAAATAAAAATAAAAATCACATTTAAAATCATCCCCAAAGGCTCATGCGTTAAATTAATTACCAAAGATTAAAACGAAGGACATGTTTGCTATAATTATTATAGTTAGTTTTAGTTTTATAAACATAAAATGTAGTTTCAGTTAGTTTTCACCCTTTTTGTTTTTATTTTATTATTATTATTATTATTGTTTTTATTTTATTTTCAGTAACAATATTGGGTTTTTAAAAAAAAGTTTTTTCATTAGTTTTAGTTAACTAAAATAACTTTTAATAGCACCTGTTTTTCGATACCCCCCCTTCTTACTTTGACCATCTCCAAACATTTTTGTTTTGTTTATTTTATTTGAACTGAGTCAAATGCCATTATTAGCATCGCGGGCCACTGAAAAATGGACAGCGGGCCGCAAATGGCCCCCGGGCCGTAGTTTGGACACCTGTGGTCTAGTACTAAAACTGACCTCTGCAATGTTTTTGAATGCAGTTCCATCTGCTATTATGAACTAATACAAACATAGCCGTTGGCAGAGCACTGTGCGGCCGTAATAATATCACGTCAAGTCCAACTTTTTCAGTCCAACATCAAAAAATCCAGTCCTCCAGTTGAGAAATTCCCATCTTCCTCTCTGAAAATGTCAAGAGGGCTCCGACTGAAAGTACAAAGACGCAAAGATTAGAGAGCCTTCGCTCCACTTTTTGCGGCGACCTTAAAAGGAGCGGCGCACTGTGCAAACATCTGGTCCATCAGCTGGATCCTATGCATCAGCGGGCACAGGGACACACTGGGACAGGTTGGCGGCTGCCTTTGACAGCAACAGTTAATTTCCAACATAATCAATTTATGTGCAGCTCCATAATAACCATCTGTGTTGTGCATGGAGGAGGACAGTCCTGAGGAACAGCACAGCGCTGGCTGCTGCTCCGCCTCCTCCTCCTCTCCACGAGCTACGCCAGGAGCAAACGGGAGAAGGAAGGAAGGAAGAAGGGGTGTTGAAAACGAAGGGGGTGAAGGTGAGAAGAGAAAGGAATGACTTTGGGGTCTGAAAATGAGTTTCCATCATGACATTGGATGCCTATGAATATAAACAAAATTATTTAAATGCTTGATTAGCAATTAGATGAAAAATACTGTAACGTTCATTACATGATGCAAATGCGTTGGGGCGGGTCCCGTCTACACTCCCCCCTGCTGTGTAATATCATTTTTTCTACAAGGTTAGCTCCCCTGGCACCACATCCTCGTTCACCTCCAGTGTCAAAATTTGCCAAGGAAAGTGTCACTCAGCCAATTACATTGTGTGTTGACACATTCAGACACACACACACACACACACACACACACACACACACACACAGCTGGTATGTAACAAAACATGAAAACTGAATTAAGCTCGGTTGACCCCTGACCCCAGCGCATCTAATTTTCATAAGAGGAATCAGCATAATGGCGGCCGCCTCCTTCTTCTCACTTCCCTTGACCTTAAAAAAAACATGTTTGTGTGTATTTTTTAAGCCATGCTGCTCAGGCAGGTGTGTCTATTATCAGTGACAGCGTGGAAATTTAAAAAGGGAACAATTAGTTCTGTCTCAAACTGTACTGCACTTCTATCAAGGATCTTAGAAACCGTTAGCGCCGTGGGGCCACAAAAGTAACAACAGCAGTGTGTCTAGCTCCACCATTACACAGTGATTTTCACATTTCGTCATATTTTTTTTCAAAACGGTCTATACCGGGGGGGCAAACTGTGGTCCTCGAGGGCCGGAGTCTTGCAGGTTTTTTAGATTTCCCTACTCGAAGTGCAGCTGATTTCAATTAATAGGCTCGTTATCAGGCTTCTGCAGAGCTTGCTGATGAGCTGATCATGAATCAGCTGTGTTGAACAAGGGGAATATCCAAAACCTGCAGGACTGTGGCCCTCGAGGACCGGATCTAGCCACCCCTGGTCTATACCAACCGGATAGTGCTACATTAGTAAAATAAAGTAATTTAAATGAAATAAATAAATCCCTCAAGTATCAATCATTTACCATGTTCTTGCAGGATAGTGATGGACAAATCAAGCTTCATGAAGCACTTGTGATTTGTTTTTTTGTTTTTTTTTACTCCTCTAGATGGCACTCTTGGTTTAAAGATGCAGTGGGAATTTAATCAATTTCAATATTAATATATTTTGACTAAGAGCACCATGTAGAGGGGTAACAAAAATATATATTGCAAGTGCTTCATGAAGATGAAGTTTCCCATCACAGTCTTTCTTGAAATTCAGGATCTTAGCTGAAATTATTGAGGATTAACTACCACTGGTTTGCAACAAAAGTTACAAAGAAGGAATTTGATTGGTCCAAAGACAAAACAAGGGTGAACATAAAGCAGATTCAGAACCGATGTAGAATTTGCAACTTTTCCGCTCAACATGTAAATTTATTACCAATTTCAGTTTTTTTAATTAAATGTAGATTCTATCTGCGGTGGGGCACAAATGTTGGCGCAAGGCTTGTTGAACTTGTTTGGTAATTTTGCAGGCCCATCGCCACCGAGATGGGCGTGCCAGCATTTGGAGATTCGTCAAGCGGAGTGACAATTTGGTGGCAAAAAGATGACCTAAATTTAGACCTATGTCTAAGTGTTGGCACAGCGTAGTCCACTGGTCTTACGCAATTTTGAAGAATTCGATCGAGACGCAGACAGACTGATACCAAGCTTATTATTATTATTATTATTATTCCATCCATTTTCTTGACCGCTTATTCCTCACAAGGGTCGCGGGGGCTGCTGGCGCCTATCTCAGCTGGCTCTGGGCAGTAGGCGGGGGACACCCTGGACTGGTTGCCAACCAATCGCAGGGCACACAGAGACGAACAACCATCCACACTCACAAACACACCTAGGGACAATTCGGAGCACCCAATTAACCTGCCATGCATGTCTTTGGAATGTGGGAGGAGACCGGAGTACCCGGAGAAGACCCACGCGGGCACGGGGAGAACATGCAAACTCCACCCAGGAAGGTCCGAGCCTGGACTCGAACCGGAGACCTCAGAACTGGGAAGCGGACGTGCTAACCACTCGACTACCGTGCCGCCCTATTATTATTATTATTATTATTATTATTATTATTATTATTATTATTATTATTATTATTATTATGTCCACTTTATTGCGCAGATGTGCACTCTGACGTGTCGAGACTCCAGTGTGTGACTAGCACGTCATTTTAAAAGGAAATGAGTGGAACAGCTTTGATTGGTCATGACTGAAGGCAGTTGTGACCACTCCCACAGTGGCCCACCTCTTATTGTTTATACAGTACAGTAGTAACACTCCATCACGAATAAGACATGCTACCAATGTATTAGCGGCGGCTAATGGTGGCTTGTTAACACTGCAAGTTGACAGTTCACGTAAGTGAGGGGCGTGGCTTTGGTCAGTCACTTGAGGTGAGTATAGGAAGAAGTGAAGTGAGAGGCTAAATTCAAATTCTCAGCAGTTTTAAAACTATAAACTCCCGCTTTCATATGAGCTAAAGCTCCAATTACCTCTCTGCTAATTTTGTTGATTTTGGTTCTAGAGAGAGCATAAGATAAGCAATTAGCCTTTTTTTTTTTCCTCTAACATTTTGTTTGTTTAAAATAAAGCAGCACCAATGCTAAACAAAGTCTACTAGTCGAACTCAAAACAGTCCAAGCAACCTATCGTGAATTATGCATGTGCAGTGTGAGCGTCCATGTGTCCCTGTACATCCTCTCCCATCCTAATTGACATGCAGCAGGGCCTAGCAGCTGTGAGGCTTTCTGCATCGTGTGTGCGTGTGCGTGTGTGTGTGCAGGGAGAGAGAGAGAAACTGTACAGCACTCTGTAAAGTCGTCACATTCTCGAGGCCACCTGGACATAATGGTCTTCAGCTGCCACCATTGCTGCTAATACAGGCGGACGCACGCACATCAAACCTATTTCTATCAGATTTGTCTTTTTAAACACACACAGTCATTTACTGTTACTTTGATTTAGTAGTTCACAAAGAGGCAAAATGAGTAAAAAAATCAGAACATAACACTGACAACGTGATTTGTATCTGTTAGCGACGGAATTGGTGCCGCAGGCCACAAACTAGTAAACATTTGATCCACTGATGAAAAACAATCAATGAATGACAAAAATGAGGCCCTAACAACACAAACTAGTGCATCGTCACGATCAAAAAGTTTGGTTTTATTGTTTGCCAAGTACTGAGAGGGCAGGTTGGACATCATATGATGTCAGGATGAGAGGGAAGTTCTTTCTTTGTACTTCCTGGTTTGCCAGGTTGTGTGCACCGCACTAGGACAGTGGCGATACTGAGAGAACTGAGGTTATTAGGCATCCTTCCGACATTTGTCACTGCATTTATGTGCTGCTTAAACCTTGATCTTTCAATGCCAGCCATAAAAAATTGGACCAATTGAGTGTCAACCAATTCTGACTAATTTAAAGGATGACAATATTGTCTTCTGTGACTGTACAGAAACTACCAACTGAAAGATCTCTCTTCTTTCATCACAAAACAAGTTTATTTCTACCTTATTTCATTTATTGTAATCAGCAGTTGAACATGGGTTGGTTTAACCCAAATCACCTATTTTGGACTAAAAACCTCGTAAAAGAACAATTTCTCTCTTCTGTGACAGTCATTGTACTAGATTTAATGTGACAAACATTGTATTGGTTGAATTTCCAGAGATCCGTTTCCTGCATTTCTGTATTCCAGTCAGACACTCTAATCTCCTACACAAAAAACCCAAAGCTGCCATCTTCTGGCTATAGTATATATATTTTACCTTCTCGGATTTTTAATAATCAATCCTGGGCCGCTTAAGACTTTTCACTGCTAATTCACTATTGAATAAATGTAGTTTTAATTGCAGTTTATGCCCCTCGTTAGGTTTTACCACTGACGACAATTCACGTCAACGGCGCTCAAAGTTAACATTATACTCAAGGAGACTTCAATCAAATCATCATGCACACTTACTGCAGATTTAAGAGCACAATGACAACTGTCATTTGTCTTGGAATATCAAGTCCACATACGTCCAATGAAATTTTTTCAGAATTTCTTAGAATTCTTGAGGATGAAGTAGTAAAGAATCTTTAATTTGCAGGTCTATGCATGACATCACTTCATCAACCATTGTACCAACCTATTTTTGTAATCATAAAATATGTCAAGGAGTTAGAGGTTTTGGGATGCTGATCACTAAATTAAACCATTTTGTACATTTGAACACAAATTTGTCAAAGTGAAGCGTAAGACTTTGTTTAAAGTATATGCAGTCAGTGCTCAAGTTTTGATTCTATATTTCCCTCCTTTCCTATGGCAGAAGGCTTTGATTCTGTCCTGCTTCTCAATTCTTCATGGAACTCCAACATTTCAAAGAGTTCTTCTGCGCTCCCCTCCTCCTTCCTGCGCCGAGTGTTGGCCAAGTCTGGAAGAGGGACTGCCCATCAGAGGTTGGCTGCTATCAGCAAGGGGGCCCCCGTGTCTCCAATTCAGGTCACTCTTGGCTACAGACGGGGACTTTAAAGCAAGCCGCAACGTGTCCTGTGATCCCAGTAAGCACGCTTGTTAGTGGAATTGATAAGGCACCCATACACCTGGGTCCTCTGAAGTTGGCATGGTGTCTTAAAGGGGGAAGTGCGGGGAGCCAAGGCCGGGCGCGAACGTGTCGAAGCGAGGAACGGCGGGATGGAGGCGGAGGGGAAAAAGGTCTTTTTGGCATGTGACGAAACAGAATATGTTTGGGAGAGCGACCTAGAACATTGCGGAATTATGTACAAATACGGGGCATATGGCAGCGAACCATTCTGAGAATCCGAAATGCGCTTTGGCTCAAACGTGTCATTTTCCTGCAGAAACTTTGAGCAATTTGTAAACCAATGCCAAAACACGGCGGCACATGCTTGATTTCTTTATTTATTTTGTGTTGCATATGAACACAACATTGCGCTCGCATGAGCCTCTCCGCGCACGATTCAGCAAGCACGTCCCGGCATTTCAATTCCGCACAACGTCAATGCTTAGATGCCACATTTATGATAATCAGAGTATAATTCATTTATCGGCTCTACCTTCGCCATGTGTTGACCCCACGGCCATGTTGCCAGCGCACATCTGGCTGCATGGTGCGGCGCTGAGACCTGGATGGGATTTGCCCCTGGTGATGGGGCATCTGGGAGGCCAGATGAAGCCGAGGCTTGATGAGTGCTTTGTCTATTATGGATATGGGGCTTTATGGAGACATTGACAGCTGCACATTGGCGGTCTCCTGAGCAGGAGGCCTAGTTCAGCAGTTGTGCGCGTTCTCTTGTCAAAGAACAAACGCAGTGCTTTACTTATAGGCTGGATGCTATCCAGGAGCTGCTGCATGTTGCGAGGCGAAACGAGCTGTCACTGTAACCCTTATAGAAGAACATATTTGGTGAACTCAAGGGTTGCCGCACACCGAGCGACGCAATCAAACCTGATGTAACCGTTGCACAGTGTTAGCATTTAGTAAGTGTTAGTGAAATCCGACCAGCTGGTGGCCGCCAAGCTGTACCAATATTATTAGATTACGGTTCAAAATAATCGGTTCTGCGAGGCAAAATTTGCAATTTGCGTGTTACTAAAACACACAGCGGTAGTCGGAGGTTGTGGCACAGATCAGCGCTACCAACACTGCACCAGCTAGCTAGCAACAAGCTTTGGCTGGCTACTGCTGTGGCTTAAAGGGACAGCAACATGAAAAATCAACGTTTTGGAGCTTTTAGCTGGGTTAAAATAGCATTTTAGCTATTCATCACCAAAAACATAATGTAAGTGGTGTTTTCCTCCATTCACCCCTCTATGAGAAATTCAAGGTCATTCTGCTCTCCAAGCATCAGCCCGTCCCAACCTGAGAAAACGAGCTGTTTGCACTCTTTGACATCATAAAGTGCGGACACACCCCTGAACTGCCTCTGCGGACTAAACGCACACCCACTTTTTCTGGGACCTCTATGAGATAGTGACAAAAGTAGCCTTGAGTAAAAATTCGGTCCAAATGAATTCAAAGCAATCAATTACCCTTCACATTTGCAGTGCCAAAGTGCAATGACAATTGGCTTAAAATCACAGGTTCTGAGCTCACTCTATAAACAGCAAGTCCCCGGTTCGAAACTAGCCCAGATGTTTTTTTTTCTCTTCCTTCTTTCCCCTCCTCCTCCACGATTTCTTGCAGCAAAGAGCCGTTTTGTTTCAAATGTTTATTGAAGAATTGGCTTGCATCAAGTTGTGTGGCTTACTTAGAAGAGTGCTCAAATGCAGAGCTACAACAGCAGATTGCAGTCGGCTCGCCTGGGGCGCGGCAATCGCACGGGGAGAGGCGGGGTTTTACTGAACTGGGCGTTTTACTTCCGAATTAGAAAAATAACCAGCAAAACAACTAATAGTTAATTAAAAAAAAAAAAATACATCGCCATGGTTTCAATGGAAAGATTCAATCATTATATGCCTATAGTTAAGTTTTGGAAGTTTGGAATTCTTTAACATGTTGCGGAGATACTCTGAAGTCAGTAATCATTACCTCATTTCATAAGCGACATTTCTGATAAGTATCATTCTGACAAAGGGCGAAGATATGCTAATTGCTAAGCTAACCTAGGAATGACAAGGCTAGCATATTTGACACTGGAATTAAGTGCTTGGGTGATTGAGTACTTTTCACGCATATCTGGCTGGAACCACGTTAAAGTTGCGACAATCCAACTTTTGAACAGCAAAAGAGAAGGTAAATTAATAAATGTCCGGAATGTGGGAGAGAAAATCTACTCACTACTAATGTATAGTATGCTACATTGTGCATCACCCATGAGGAGTGGCCTATAAGGTTAACCCGTAGGCAGTATTGTGACCCGTTTTGGGCTTTTTGTTGGTTCTGACCAAGTCATTTCAAAGTAAGGTATGGCCTACGGGCTACAGGTATATTAATATTTTAAAAAATATATATAAAAAGTAATGTTATTTGTTTGTTTTCACGATAGACTCCTAAGTTGTGATTTTGATTTATGGCCTCATCAGACCATCAGGTTGGGGGGTTGGGGATTGCCATTCAATGAACGTTTGATAATGCTAATTTTCTATCAGCAACTCATTTACTAATCCATCTTTTGTACAAAAACATGCAGAAGAGCCCATTTTCACGTGGTTCGCTCACATTAATTGCCAGAAAATACAAGTGCTTTCTCTCTCTCGCTCGCTCTCGCTCTGTCTAATGGACACATTCACACACGTACACAGACACACATAAACTTTAAACTCGTGGCTTAGCGTTACATGAGGTGCATGTGGGTGCTTTTTTATATGCATGTGATGGACCTGCCAGGCTGCGCGTGCCGTGTCAGATTGGTGTAGAACGGCGATGAAACATGCGTTATACCCCATTTTTCTGAACCAACTGAGGCAAAACAGTTCAAAGTTTTGATATACCTTATTACACATTTTAAAGTTTAGTTGTGTTCAACCCATTTTACGAAAAATTTTTTGACAGAATATCTCCAGGCAACCATAAAAAACATGGCTTGTCATATTTGCCCATCTCATCCTGGTCAGTTTTGTCCACGGTAGCCTAAAAAAGGTCTGCAGTAGCGGCCAGGAACATAACGTAAAATATTTAAGTGATATTTACACAATAGTATAGAAATGGACGGGTATACGATACAATCAAAGTATGCACGACGGTAGCCATTTTGTGGCCGTTTTACAATCAGGAACTTGAAATTAGATGAATGGAAAATTGCAATTTCATGCAATTTTAAGAAAAAAAAATGCCATATTGAGACGTATTCGTATTTCTTTAAAATGATCTCAGTTTTTTATTATTATTATTTTTATTTTTTTTTCGAAATTTTATGTACCAAGAGCACGAGTAGTATCAGTAGTTGGCAGTTTGAAGAGACAGATTAAACAAAAAAACCCCAAAAAAAACCAAACAGATGATGTATATCGTATATGTATATATTAAATATTTTTAAATAATATTGTAGTATTTAATTAAAATATTATATATATATATATATATATATATATAAACTTATGATTTATTAAAAGTCTCAAAGTCATTATTATTATTATTATTATTATTATTATTATTATTATTATTAACTTTTGCAACATATGCTAATCTTCAGAAAGTCAAAATTGGAATCATCATGTATTTTAATGAGTGCCCTACAAAGGTTTAAAATTTCTCGATTAATCTGCTTCCACACAAACCAAAACATGAGCCAAATATTTTCAGTAATTGCAAGCTACCAAACGTCAGCGCTCATTAAGTGTTACTCCACACAGACTGTACTCACTGGCGTCTGTAAGCGAAAGGATGCCACTCCTGAATGCATTCACTAAGTAACGTGTAACACTCAAAGGTGAAACGTGTCCTGGGCCGGGCCGCCGGATGGCGAAAACGTCGGCGATGAACCCAAATGAAAGCTCATCCATCGACAAGAGACGTGCAGCTTGACATTCTCCAACCTTCCCTCCTGCCCATTTGTGAAGGATTTGGGGGATTTCATAATTTCCTGTTCTTTCTAAAAAGGGGGGGCGGTGGCGGGTTGGGATGGGGGTAGGCAGGCAGCACCTGGTCCACACAGCTGTACTTCATTTAGAGAGCAATTTGAAAAGAGCGAGAGGGAGAGGAGAGGAGCGGAGCAGCCTTGTCATTAAGGGCTCCAAAATGGCCTCCGTTTGTTCGACACATGGCGCGGAGTTAATGCCGCTGAATGGGGAATAGGCGCGTTGATGTGCCGTCGCAAATTTCTCCTAAGTGCGACGACATCTGAAAAAGCCACTCCAAGTGTGGGTGTTGGCTTGCTTTGCATTTTCCTTATCAAAGAGTGTTTTTTTTTTTTCTTCTTCTTCTGGTAGGTAATTGACAGCTGCGGCTGGGAATGTAAGCATGTGTAAAGATGGATATTCTATTTGTGTGTCGTTTCATCTTGATCACACACCTTGAAGTTTGTTGTGTGCAGGTGACGCCGCCGCTGGAGTTGAACGTCGTCGAGTTTGACAATGACAATAACAAGCAGACTGTTGGTAAACTGAGGTGATGCAAAGGTTTGCTGCGCGGCGCCGCAGCTGCCTCGCCTCTTCATGGTTGATCTAATTCGTTTTGACATGCACATGTGCAGCGCAGGAATGGAAAAAAAAGAAAAAAAAGAAAAACAGTGAGGCGGGATCAAAGGCAAACGCTTTATTGCCACATCACAGGCCTCTGCTGCATTTTGAATTCTACCAATCTGTCCAAATAGTCTGATAAAATCCTGCGAGGAGGCGATGCGCTTTTCACTCAGCACACCCCGCCCTCTTCCTTTCCAAGCGTGCTCACTTCTCACCCTTCTCGTGTTGCTAGTTTCTCACTTTTAGAATAACTGTCAAAAGGTAGTAAGTCATGCAAAGAAAAAGAAAGATCAATCACAAAAGCTGAAGAAAGACTTTGGAATATCAACCTGACAGGTGTAAAAACAGAGTGAAAGTGTTTACAGCAAGATTGCTAAATATTAAATGTCATACTTTTTACACTCGTAAATTTGTTGGAATCAATACATCAGATATAAACAAGAGAAAGAGCAAAATCTCAGATACATATTTTGTGTCATTGCCGAGTTATGAGCAATTACAGAGTGTAAATGTACGCATGTTGCCACACCGGCGAGTACCGTATTTTCCGCACTATAAGGCGCACCTTCAATGAGTGACACATTATAAAACTTTTTCTGTATATAAGGCGCACCTTCAAAGAATGACATATTTTAAAACTTTTTCCATATATAAGGCGCTACAGTAGAGGCTGGGGTTACGTTATGCATCCATTAGATGGTGCTGCGCTAAAGGGAATGTCAACAAAACAGTCAGATAGGTCGGTCCAACTTTATTAATAGATTACAAACCAGCTTTCTGACAACTCCATTCACTCCCAAAATGAATAAACAGCTGTTTTATTATTTTCTCTGAGGTAAAGTATTAGCTCGCGATCCAAGATGGCTGGATCTTCTGCGCATGGGCGTCACCGATCGTGCAGGGTCACCGATAGCGCAATATTGATCCATTTATAAATAAAGTTGAGTTGAGTTAATTTTCAGGAATAAAAACATAGTTGGTTGAGTCGCTAAAAATATTTTGCCAGTCCAATGGCTGAGTCCAAGTCATGTCCGACACAATAAAAAAAATTTGTCGAGTGTTCGGACTCAAGTGCAGTAGGCCTTCTAATAAAATTGGTCAGTATTTATTCTTTTTTTTTTTTTTTTTTTTTTTTTTTGTTAAAGGCCGGCCCACAACCCAGTGTAATAAGTTTTACATCATCTTATTGTAAAACAAAGATTATGAGAAGCTTCCCTTTCCTTCAGAATTGAAACTGTTTGTTCTAAAAGCCACTCCTGAGCTTTACGCATTCCTTCTTAATGCCTGTCTTAGCAACCTTATATGACATGATTAACTTGTTCTCCTGCTTGAATGGGTTGCAAACAGGAGTTTAATGTTGTTCCAACTCTTTAAATCAGATCAGTTTTGGAGCAGCAAATTATCTGCGACACGCAGGGCAGTGGGACCTCACACTGAACCGATGCACCCTCCTACAGTTGTCAACCATCCTTCAGCCGCTTCCACAACATGGTTGGAGTTCACCGGTGCCTGACTAAACTCATTGAACATAATTAGGAACGGCACACACCTAATTGAGTATGCCAGGGCGAAAAGCAAAGTAAGGTGAATGTTTGGGGGAGGATGCAAGAAATGCAATGAAGGTATCAAAGCGGATGAGAAGGTACAAGAACAACATTCTGGGGTTGTGGCAACCAATTTGACTGAGTATGAATTTCACATCAGGACAAGTTCCCAACAATTATGCTTGTAAGTTGGACTGGCCTTGCTTGCATGCCTTACTTACTAAAAAGTACCACTTCCCTCTGGGAAGGTTGTCTGGGGATGAGGAGCATTATCGCTTGTCATACATACACCATGATGATCATCAATGATTTTGCCAGGACCAGAATAATCTTTTCCAAGAATACTTGCTGCCAAGGTTAGTTGATGTGAAGAATCCGAAGGCTAATATAGACGCTTTCATTGTCTTGCAAATGAAAGCAATTGCTTTAACCTTGTGTATTCGCGTGTATAAAAGAATGTTTCAAATAGGATTTTGGATCGAAAAAAATAGTGGGGAAAAAAAGGGAAAATGCCAATTTTGTCTATGGAAACAGATTTTGCGAATAAACACTGACAAGACTGGATATTACGTCACACGTATGTAGCCACAAAGCAATGGCGGCCGATAATAGTATCAGAAATCTGTTTGGAATTAATGAAATAATTGAATATTAATGCAATTTTAAATGGAAAACGCTACGGTTTATCAAGAATTACAAAAGCAAACTCAAATGACGTCATCTCACGGCGCTGTTGCTTCCTGTTGTTCTTCTTCTTTTAAATTACTTGTGTATCACATCGTTATGGTGCATACCGCCACCTACAGCGGTGGAGTCCTGTCTTATTAGTCACAAATGAAGAACAGATGGAAACGGATTTCTGTTTGGTCTAGTCAGTAAATTTGTTTAAAACATTTTGGAACAATTCGATGGAATCCCCACTAATGACTATGTTGAGATTTTGATCCCGCCCATTACCGCAGTACAAAACAACACAAGGCGGCCATCTTGGAACAGGGCTGTCCGAGCATTCATAACATTACAGTCAATGGAGCGTGAACTTACTTTATTATTTTTTTTAATCTGCAATTTAAAACTTCAGCCTGAATCATAGCCATGATAAGGATTGTAATAAACCAATTACCTTTTAAATCAGTCAAGAATTCAGCAAGTATTTAAGTGGACAAGTCGATCAATTTGCAACCAGAGCATTCCCCTGTGCTAAGATGGCCACCAGTGATGATGATTTCTCCACACTCACACAAACACGCACACAAACAAACATGGTCTCCCAGGTGGGGAAGTGAACCAGTCCGCCACCCAGAGCCCCTGACCAATGGTAATGCTGCAGACTCCGCCTTGCGCCTCTGATACTATCTCCTAAAGCAAAATGTTGGAGGGACACTTTTGTCGACTCCATTCCAGGTCAGAGTAGTCTATACAGAAGAGCAACCTGTTCCAAAGCAAGACAAATCCCGGCTTTAAAGGCTAGCGAAAGAACTGGAGCAACAAGAACTTGATAGCGGGTTTGTCAAGTACGTTTTGGGCAGGGCAGCCATGGTAGCGAACGACGATGGGCGGTGGAGGTAAAGCGGGGGGGGGGGGGTCAGAGGGGCTGTTGGCTGCTCTTCTCCCTCCTGTCAGCCCCCTCTCTCGGCCAGGCAGGCAGGCTGTGTTGGGCGTCCCGGCTCCTCAGTAGCAGATGCGAGCCCTCATGTCAGAGACAGGCAGTGGCCCGACGGAGCGCCGCTCGTGCTCATACCTCATTGAGCCATCTCCCCTAGCAGATGGCGCGCTGCTGCGGGCGCTCCTCTCCCCGATAATTACCAGGCCTCGCCACAGATGGAAATGTCAGTCAGCCTCACAGGTCCTGGTTCCTGCCACTGCCTCCGTCCGCGGCCTCTCTACCTAGGCTGGCCACTGCCAACACTCACCATGTGTTCTGTGACTGCTGACTAGGCATGCAACAAAAGAGAAATGCGCCTGCATGAATATTTATGCGGGGATGTTAGGTAGCGAGTTGCGGAGCACACTGGGCACTCGCGTTTGTTGGCCAGGTGGACCCTGTGACGTCTTTTTTGTCCCGCACGTCTACAACGAGCAAGTAGACAAGCGCACCCTAGAAGCAGAAATGATACCTCGTGCCTTACAGTACAGTTGTGGACTGACATATTTAGGAGATTAGGATAACGGTGTTTGCAAAATGGATTAATTCTAGCAGATGCCAGGACTAACCCCCACTTATCTGTGATAAGGTGACCAGATGTCTCAGCTTGGCAAAGGCAACACACTCCGAGTTTTATTACTCAGCGCCAAAAAACATCCCTAGAGAAATTTGCTCGTACATTCGCAGATAATCTACCTTCGACGGGAACAAGGCGACAGGGTTTAGTCTCACCAAGTATTTGTCCATGTAAGAATGTACGTAAACGTGTTTCCTGATTGTAAGAAGCTCAAGAAGATTAATCTAAAGTAAATACCTATGAGCCCGAGTGGCAGTGTGGCAAAGGGAAGGCACAAGAGGAGTCTAAGCAATGGATTATTGGAAATATCACTGTAGTACTTATCGTATTGTGACGCTAAGTGGAGGACTAGAAAACAGATCAGGAATTCTTAGCTCAAAATCAGAGGGGGATTTAAGTCTTTCTTTCTGACCAAGATTTGTTTCCATGTTGCGAATTTGACTTTTGGCTGGCAATTTTAAAACATCGCCTTGTGAACGAGGTTTTAGGTGCATACCAGACATTACATTTGTAATCATTTTACAGATCTATTTGAGCTGACCTTATTATTGGACCCTGACTGCTTTGTTGAAAAACATACTGTTAGATATACCTATACAGTATCATAACAATGGGGACCACAATTTTTGTTGAGTTTGGTCTGACAACTGTAAATAAATGTTTGGGTGCGGAATGCAAAATTGTCATGGTTTGGGTCGGGTTTGGTTTGTTTTTGTTTGCTTTTGTTCTAATTTTGAGTAGGTTTTGTGTGAGTTTATCCTCATGTTTCAGCCATGATCTGATTTGTTTTGTTGTCCTTGTGTGCCTCCCTAGTCTTGTCAAGCATTGTCATGTCCACCTGTGTTTGCCTGCCCTTCCTTATGTGTCAACCAATCAGCAACCCCTGCCACTTGTGTCTTGCCCAGCTGTGTCTTGTTGTGTCATTTAGTGGGTGTGTATTTAGTCTCTTGTCTCCCGTTGGTCTGTGTTGGTTCTTTGTTGTTTTCACCCTGTTATGCTGCCGTTTTTTTTTTTTGCCTTGTTTCTCCAATGTCTTGTTTTGCTTACATTTTGGATTTCACTTTTGTTTTGTATTTAGTCTCTTGTCTCCCGTTGGTCTGTGTTGGTTCTTTGTTGTTTTCACCCTGTTATGCTGCCGTTTTGTTTTTTGTTTTTTTTTGCCTTGTTTCCCCAATGTCTTGTTTTGCTTACATTTTGGATTTCACTATTGTTTTGGTTAAATTAAATTCCCTTCTACGTCACCTCTGCCTAGCGCCCTGCTTCTTTGCATTTGACAGTTTTTCTCTATCATGTCGTTTTTCAGCTATAGGATCCTCACTTTCTTAAAAAAAAATGAAATAGATGTGTATGTATATAAATAAAGTTAAGTTAAAGTACTACTGATTGTGACAAGATGTACAAGTTTCAAGTTTTAAAAACTAACCGAACTGTCTCAATTGTGACTTCACAAGTTGCCACGTAGCTGTAGATGAGTCCAATCATGATCAGCTCCTCTTACTACAGCTAATCAGTGGAAATTTGCTTAACTGCAGACTACATTGTGGAAAGAAATCTTGATGTGCTAGATAAAAACTCAAACTAATTTTGATTTAAATCAGCATAAATATCTAAATATCTATATTTATCTAGCATAATTATCTAGCTAAGTAGTTTTGATTCGTTTTGCATTTCCCCCCAAAATTGTTCCCCAGTGTAATTGGAGGATGCCCACTTGGATACATGGCGGTCATGCATTTGTCGGATGCTGCACAACTTCCACCATTCAACTTTAGCTCTAATCCTACCATCACTTGATATCTTGCTAAGAAGACTGGGAGCCCCAATTGAGAAAACATATGATGCAACATGCTGGCAAGCGAGTCGGCACAAAGCAAAACTCTCTGAGACTCAAAGCTGTCAATGTCTCAATAACTTAAAGTCAGAGTCAAACAGTAGCCTGAGGAAAATGTATACATCCGATTACAAGGACAGAAAACACAAATATTCTGAGGTAAATTGTTTAAATGAGTCTTTATGCTGTATAATTATCTATTATTGGCTTTTGAAGTGTTCAATATAACCTGTGATCACCATTAAAATGAGAGCCAAGATATATTACAGCTTTGTGTTGTTACAGATGCAATTCAGCAGGATGGCAGCAGTCTGCCCCCCCCCCCCCATTCCTTTTTCTTTCTTCTTTTTGTCTTGGTTTGACAAAGCTGGCCTCCTAATTTGCATTCTACCCATTATGCAAATGAGAAGGGATCACATATTGGTTGAGATGAGTGAAGCAAGTGTGCAGGCCACGTCTCCTTTCGGACCAAGTGGAAATTTGCACTTAAAAGCCAGTTTGTGAGCTAAAACAATGGTCCAGGTGCTGTGCCCTTGACCACGGCCTTTATTGTCTCCTGTGAGGCACCAAGTTGGTGTCACACCTGTTTCAGCTTTCTTCTGCCTGCTCCTTGCTCATTTAATTGGGGTAACATAACAGTTGAGTATGGATGACGCTGTCCAACTTGATCAATAACTGTTAAATTCTAGTTTCCGAGCGTTTAAAAACTCATATGCGGTCATGGTCGCTCGTTCTTGCGGATGCTTATTTAATTTACAACCCAATCAAGGGCCAAACTGTGTTGCTTAACCTTGTTAAACGTTCAACATTCACATTAAGTGTTTATTGTTATCAAGGGAACACTACATTTGATTGACGATTCACAGAGGCCAAGTGTCATTTGTTACTGGGTAAGAATCTTCTCACGAAACAAAGCCAGATCACAGAGATTAGCATCCATCACTTCATGCATCCAATCAGCACAACAACACCCAAACGCCAACCGAACAATACGCGCTTTTGGCACAACACCAAGGAAGAATCTCTCCCGTGAGAATAATCTGGTAGCATGCATGAAAAGCAAATTGCCCTTTTTTCCCCCACCCTAGTGTATAATACAAAATAGTGAGGGACACAAGTAGTATCACTTTGTCTGTATTCTTACATGCCATTCAAAATATGGGAATTGTGATGATACAAAAGGGAGAAGTGGGGGAATATAAACAATTGCATTTGCTCCTCAAAAATTATGTACAGTATTTTGTATGGAATTGTTTACATTTTTTTTTTTTTTTTTTTTTTTACAATTGAATTAACACTAAAAACAAAAGAAATCCATAATGATCAACACCTTACACTGAAGGTGCAAAACGATGGACCAGATTTTCACCACTGAGAGGTAGGTAGGTAGTAGTGTTGTTCCGATACCGATACTGGTATCGGCAGAGGTGCCGATACTGCATTAAAACAGTGGTATCGGTATCGGTGACTACTCACAAGTAACATGCCGATACCATTAATTCCAACGCTAATATAGGATTTTGGATGCAGCATCTTGTGTCTTGCTGGTACACGACATTCACTGATATGTGACATGTTCACTGCATGCCGATCTAAGATATCCTATTGGCCCTTGAATGCTCTGAACCAATGGCAGGACAGCTTTTTCATGTTGAGGAAAAAAAAAACCTTAAGAATCGGTATGGTATCGGTATCGGCCGATACTGCAAAGCTGGGTATCGGGAGCCAAAAAACGGTATCGGAACAACACTAGTAGGTAGGTAGGTAGGTAGGTACGTAGATAGATAGATAGATAGATAGATGGATGGATGGATGGATGGATGGATGGATGGATGGATAGATGGATAGATGGATAGATGGATAGATAGATAGATAGATAGATAGATCAGGAACATGCATACAACTATTGACACATTACACACACTAAGGCAATGCAATGAATGACTGTATTAAGCTATCAGATCGTGCATATAACATTTACATTTTACTTATTCTCATTTCTGGTGTTGTGGTTCGTTACTGCGACTTGCATTTTGCTCAGAGTCAGTCAGGAAAGGTTCCAGTCCTTCGCAAACCTGAACAGCACAAGCCGTATAGGAAATGTATGGATGGATAAAATCATGTCTTTAAATGAACAATGTTTTATTTATTTTTTTACGAATGTCTTTCACATAATTGTTCTCCTCCCTACATAAAGCAAACTACAACACGTTTTTTTTTGTTTTTTTTTGGTAGGTACACAGAAAAAAAATAGATGGAACTCGACTAAAAGGATGCCGAAGTATGGCGGTGCCCCTTCAGGCTTAGTGTATAATTATAATTTTGCACTTGTGTGATGCAATAAGAGCGAACAATGGTGCTTAAAAAATAAGCCCTCTAGTTGCTGGAGCCAATTATTTTCTAATGATGAAAATGTGATTTATCAACAGGGATCAAACTATGCAATTAACACGACTCAGATAACACAGGAAGAAGTAAGTAGTTTCTGCAATTTGAAAATGAAGTATTGCCCTTGTCTTCTGTCTGTGCCCATCTTAGAAGACAGGAAAGATAAAAACGGCGTGTCATAGAGGGCAGCAGAGAGCAGCTGGGCGTGAGCGAGCAAGAGAAAGTAGGAGTTGGGTGACCTTGTTACTAGTTGGGTTGACTTGGACAGGCTGGTAGGAGGTTGCTGTCTACGGGGAGGGACAGACAGATGCTCGCTCTTCTCCCTGGGCAAAACATCTCGCCCGGTGCAGGCAGCACACAATCTGGCCTGGGCAGCTGTAACCCTAATGATCACTGGTGGCGCTGCACCTGACCGACCCACCAACCAGCTTCTCACTTGAGAGAGCCCGCCCCTCCCCCTCCCCTCTGCAGCCTGGACCACCATCTCCTCTTTGACCTCCAATGCCTCCAAACTGTGAGGCGGGAATTTTATGCGAGTGTTCGACTTCGATAGGGATCAGATTTAGTACATCTCTGACCCTTGAAGACTAAAGCAATAGAAAATGGATAGTGACAAAAGGGATGGTAACAAACGTGTTGATAACGTGCCCTCCCTACTTTAAGTAAATGTATTCCCACACTCTAATCTATTCAGATGATAATAGAACTGCAATAAACTCATGGCTTTCCTAAGTTAACAGTACGTAAAAGATTTAAGCAATGTGCTGCTTACTCTTAAGACAACATCGACGGGATGCTGTCAGAAATAGAAGCTACCAAATATGAGTGAGAATGATGGTTTAGCCAGGTGCGCTTTTCATTGAACTCGTAACTTTTACAGCTTCATATCCTGCAGGAAGAAAAAAAAAAAAAACGAAAAAAAACGCTACTTTGAAACGTAATGGTCGATTAAGTTGACGTTCACACAGGAGTGAATAAACAAAGGAAACAAGAGTAATTAACAAATAAATATATTTAGGCGGCATTATAATTATTCCAAACATGTTTTTGTATATGAATGAATAATGAGTTGTAAAACCCCGTTAATCCATATTAATCAAATCTGTTGTTTTCACTAAACAGGCACGAAAATTACACATGAAAAGGTCAACCACCACCACATAAACATTTTAATCCCAATTAATTCGCTAATTCGGCCATGGGCCCTTTACTTTATTCTGCTCCGCATACTAGGAATGTATCAAAGCAGATGAGTAGAAGGATGAAATGTTTTTTCTCTTTTGGGAGCAGTTTCAAAAGGGGGTGCTAGTTAGCTTCTTTTGGTTCCACGGCAGTAGCAGAGTCCATCAACAGCACAATGGAGAAATGATCAAAAAGCACAACAAATTGCACTGAAAAAAATTCAAAAAAATAAAAATAATAATAAAAAAAGATTCTTTTATTTTAATGTTTCATTTTGAAACTGCATAATATTATTTTACTTTTTTTTTTTTTAATCAGACTTTTTTTTTTTTCTTATCAAAGAATAAGCAGTATAGAAAATGCATGGATTATTATTGCTACTATACCACTACTATTACCATTGTCAACATGTTTTTCAATGTTTATTTATTTATTTATTGCTGAATCTTGCAGAAAAGAAAAAAACTGTGTGAGTGTATGTGTGTGAGTATTGGGAATTGAGGCAGGAAGAGGTAGGAAAATGAGACAACAGATGATGATTTTGAAAAGTATAAATTCGGGTTATGTTTCCCAGAAATGTTATTTAGCATTTTTCCCCGCTCCATTCCCTTTTTTTCATTGTGATCTATTTAAATATTGATTTGATATTTCACAAGGAAAAACAAAGAAATGATAGAGGAAAATGATGATGAAATCTGCAATTGTAGGACAGTCATGAAAGATTCAAGATGTTCATTTGTTATGCACAGTAAAAACACCACAACACGGAGCAATAAAATTCTCCCTCCACTTATATAAAGAACAGAAAAGAACAATTTTAAATGGATGGAAAGACTTAAAATCAACACTTTTTTTTAAGGACAGCATATTCGATTTCGACAGCTCTAGTGCAAAAATGTGCTAGCATTCAACTATAAATGAGTTGCAGGTTGCAGAGTGTAAACAATGACGTGAGTAGGATTACAAAAGAAAAAAAAATAGCACATTTAATATTTTGGGAGAGTTCCAAATTTTATTGTAGGTCCATGTGAAGTCATCACTGATGGATACCAAGGAGTTGGGAAGTTTCCACCCTGTAAGCTACTATTTCCTCCACCTTTGGTCCACAACTGATGCTTTAGTATTTACAGCATGAGATTGTTTTCATAGAACCACCTGAGGTTCTCAAAGTTTTCTCTTCTCCATTGATGATCAAGCCAATGTCTGTTGTGTCATCAGCAAACCTGAAGATACTGATGACATCCTCAGAGGAGATGCCGTCACGGGTTAAAAAAAAAAGAAAAAAAAAAGTGTACTGAGCACGCAGCCTTGAGGGATCCCAGTCTTAACTTTCTGATGTCTGGGTGCCACTGTGACTTTTTGGTGGCCAGGGATGTTAAAGGGGCCTGCTGCTTAAGTGTTAAAGAATAATTCACAAAGAACTTTATAAAAACCTGTGAGTCATTCCCCCCCGAAGGAGAAGAAACTGTTGAACAGCAAAATCTTCCAATATTTGCCAGCTTACTAGAGATGATGTCATCAATAGAAACAAAGGGATGGCCAAGCAGCAGACCACTTTGCAGTTGGGTAAACAGTACACTTTTGCTTATGTAAACGGTTTGTAGGGCTTTCGACCTGTGAAAAATGCTTTTTGTTCATAAGCAGTACTGTGAACAAGTGAGTATAAATGTACAGTGTGTGTGTGTGTGTTTGGGGACGTGTACGGGCCAAGAATGTGTCTGCGACTGCTGCTTTCTGTATCTGCCTTCACTGGGTGACACCGGTGACACAGACATTTCCCAGCAGCTTCCTTGCAGTCCCGAGCCATCGCTGTCCTTCCGGGAGCCAATCTATACGCACACACTTGGTGCCAGTAGCACACACTATCGCGCTATCCTTCCCCTCACTGGGTCGGCAGTAGGCTCTGTGTTAGGCCAAGCCGACCAGGACTGTCGGGACCATACGACCCCCGGCAGTGCTTTTCAAACGTGTGCTGGCCAAGATCTGCTTCTGTTTGCCCCGTATAGTTATCCATACATTAGATGAATTAGTTGTGAGGAAAATCTGTTGCCGCAGAAAAACTATTGCTCCTCGTTTCTCTTCAAATAGTCAGTTATTTTCCATTGTCATGCCAAATTCAGATATGTCAAATCCAAGTCCAGAAAGTAAGAACCCTGCCACAGTTTGGCTTCTATTCAACCGGCAGATACACAAGACCTTTGAGACTCTTTTGTGATTAAGATCAGTACAAATAAACTTTACTTGAAGATTAAGACCCCCTGTATTCATTTCCTGTTTTGTGCCATTACGCACCAGTTCACAACTCATCAATTTAAATTTTTTTTAGACTGCTTTACATATGAGCGGCACGGTGGTTGAGCGGTTAGCACGTCTGCCTCCCAGTATTGAGGACTCGGGTTCGCGTGGGTCTTCTCCGGGTACTCCGGTCTCCTCCCACATTCCAAAGACATGCATGGCAGGTTAATTGGGCGTTCTGAATTGTCCCTAGGTGTGCTTGTGAATGTGGATGGTTGTTTGTCTCTGTGTGCCCTGCGAATGGCTGGCAACCGGTTCAGGGTGTACCCTGCCTACTGCCCAAAAGCCAGCTGAGATACGCTCCAGCACCCCCTGCGACCCTTGTGAGGAATAAGCGGTCAAGAAAGAAAGAAAGAAAGAAAGAAAGAAAGAAAGAAAGAAAGAAAGAAAGAAAGGGATGGATGGATGGATGGATGGATGGATGCGTAACATAGCCAATAGATGTAAAGCTCCGATCTATCAACAGAAACAGAGTGCGTTTACATGCAAGCAAAAACCCGAATAAGAGCCCTGGATTTTAACCGTTTCATCACCGGAATTCTTGTTCATGCAAACATATTTGGAATACCCGATTGAAGGGGGCCTTCTTCTTCTCTCGTATTTCTATTCCCAAGGAAACTTGGTCTTTGTAGTACAGGAACGGATTATGTGCGGCACCGTCCCACTCGCTAAACAAGCCTCACTTGAATACATTGATTCCTCCTCTGCGTTTTCTCTCTCTCCGACAAAAATGCCACATTGTATCTATACACAAATAAATACACGTATATAAGTCCGTATTTCTGGCGTGCAATCCACTGAAGAAACATGACGACGCAGCAAAGAACCAGACAAGAACGAGGAGGAAACCGACATTTGAACCGAGAAAGTTAAAAGCAAAAATGACGTCTATTTGCGTCATGACATTGTCTTTGCGCTTTGAATGGGGTATTCCAATTGAGCACAATTACCATGTATACGGGAGTAACTCTCCACTTAAGCATGTGAACGAGTTATCCTGAATGTTTCTGAAACCACCCCAATATTGACTACAAAGCCTCCAAATCAACTACTCACACTCTAAAGAGGTATTTCAGTACACATCTCAGCACTTTCACTCCAAAATTTTCAGACGTGATTGTAGTTTCTAGCTACACAAATAAAACGTGCCGTGATAAGGTTAACAGCACAATAGTCTGGAGTCCGAACAATTGAGATCCTGTAGGATCTGCAGGGAGTTCACATCCTCCTCCAGCAACAGTTGTCCATCTCTCTCGTTTCTTTATCAGACTCTCGTCATCCGGCGGCCGAGCACATGTCCAAATTAGTCGCCTGTATCTTCCGTTATCTGCCCGTGGATGACCAGATTCAACCTCTTCTTGGGCCTTCTGCTGCATGGACTGCAGCAGCGTGAGGAAACCCAGGCTGCGGATCCCGTTTGAGCCTCAGCAGACCCCTCAGAACTCCGAAGCAAGGAAAAGGGCCGTGCTTCCTTTTAAGGCGGCTGGCCTTGCTTTGGTTTATAAAGTAAATATAGGAGATATAAATTATATACTTATATACCAAGCAGGGGCCGGCAGGTTCCATGAGTTGAAAATAAATGCCCGACAAAAGAGGAACGCAAAAATGACTTTTTTTTCCAGATTGCTAGAGTCGGATGAAGGATATCCACTTGCACATTAAGTAAAAATAAAAAAGTACACGAGTCGGACAGGAAGTCGGGCATCTCGTATCAAGGTAAATCCGGTATATTTCAAAATAAAACAGTTTGCGAACTCGTTTTTTGGGAGGGAAGCAAGCTAACTACATAGCATGACATGGGTCGGACATTAAAGACAAAAAATGAGCTCAGAATAAATTAAACATGACAAAATAACACTATTTAAACACAAAACATACATACCCATGGTAGAAGAGCCATAGTTGAAGTCCCAGAAATAATGTCCAAAAACTATATCGATTGTTATCGGTTGTTATCGCGTGAACTCAACTCTTCAGCGTGAACCCCCGTGATCTTGTGGTCTGGCGGGTGCAGATTTCCGGACACGTACAACTCACGCAACGCACGCGGTAATTGCAGTCCGTGCGGCCGCCATACGGAAAACGCACCGCGTCCGTTCAGCAATGTGAATTGGGCGTTAGCATCTTGACATGTGTCAAGAGTCCGTCGTAAACAGAGCGAATCCGGTCACTTTTCAAAACAAAACATTTTAAAAGCCTCAGTAATCAAGTAATTTTTTTTTTTATTCTTTCAACTGTTATGCCACCGCGGCCCAGTCTAAAGTGGCCCACGGCGCGGTGGTTAGGGACCACTCAACTAGAGAGTAGTTTACAGTAAACTGCTGTGAAACTTCTCACAACTTGAATACAGGAGCTACTAGCCAAGATAAGCGCATGACTGTTGTGTTTCGTATGATATTCATTCTCGAAAATATCACACGAAAACAAGACGACACGGCATACATGCAGCGTTCCAGACGCGTGCATATGCATACATCCACAAGTTGCAGCGGGGCCCGGTGGAGCCGGCTCACGCGCGTGTTTGAGGGACAGGGGGGATACAAAGAGGTGCCAAAGACCGCAGCTCCATGTGGGTGCCAAGCAGCACTGAGCGCCCGCTGCCATCCAAACATAAATAAAGTGCTTTTGGCTGCTTTCTGCCACCAGTGTGTGCCGCGTATCCGCCAAGCATGACGTTCAAAACGGGACAAATTTGATACAATCACAGGCTGGAAATAAACACGTCTTGGACCGAGAGGGTGTGAATCAGATGGTCAGTCAGTTATTAAGTTTCCCAGCACAACTTCAAGCTAGATTTACTCTTTAGACAAGTTTCTTCTCATTTACTTCATTTTCATATTGAGTGGTGCTAAGTTGAGGTGTGCATACTGTATTTAATTACATCAACAACATCAATTGAAATTCCTCAAACAGTGTACTTTTGTTTGTACGTTTTCACAGAGGTAATCACCAAGTGGACATGCAAAAAAAAAAGATCAAATAAATGGACTATATTGCACTACAGAGTGCTATACACTTGATCTGAATGCAAACTCTAAAAGAAATTCTTATGGTTAACATAAATTAAAAAAAAAACATTACTTTCACACCAAGCAAACAACATGGCCAAGAAGTCTTTCAGGAAATAAAATGCACACATACCCAGAACCTTGCTCAACACATTCCTAATACAAGCAGGAATGAACCTGAGTAAAAAGTAGGCTTTAGAAATGTGAAGTATTAAGAGATTTTTGTGTCATTGTGCTTTTTTAGAAAAGACTTGAATTGCCTTAATGAGCCATCGATCACAGTATGAAAAATGACAATTGTTCACTCTGGTTGCCACCCAATTGGAGGGCACATATAGACTTATAGAACTATTCACACATTCACAACAGTGGACAATTTGGCATCAATTAACCTGGACAAAACCCAACCAAACATACAAACTTCAGATCGGAAGGCCAACATTGAAACCAAAACTGTGAGGAAGAAATACTAACCACTTAGCTACTGTGGACTATAAACAATGGATGAAATGATGCCCACTAAACTGTTCTCTAAAATTGGTCGACCCAGGTCCCGAAACCGATTCCGTTTGACCTGAGAGGTACCACTCTGGTTGCAAATTCCAGCTAATCACACTTGCCACCAAACATTCCTTCGATTGTGTTTGTCCCAGAACTACGAACGTGCGTGTACGTGTGATGCTCCACTTCCAAATAGCCGCAGGCTCCACATCGCCTCTCTTCACCCTTGTACTAGTGCTGACTGATTACGGCCCTGATCTCCACTGCTTCTTGAACAACACTCACACCGCTGATGGCCCCTTGCACGCCGTGACTCTTGGGTGGGTAACAGGCAAGTTGCCACGGCAACACACTACACACTCCGCCAAGGTGCTGACCCCGCTGCCCACAAGCTCTGCCGAACAAAAAAAAAAAAAAAAAAAAATCTCGGTTTTTGAGTCTCATGCTTTCCTATTGTGTCCTCACTTTTCACGTTGACCCATTTTTGCGGTCCAAGTAGTTCTCTGCATAGGTTACTGCTACAATCAATCAATCAACTTTATTTATATAGCACCTTTCATACATTTAAAATGCAACTCAAAGTGCTGGACATCCATAATACAATCAAATAAAAGAAAGAAAGAGCCCCCAACCACCCCCCCACATCCACATGATCGTACCCACAGACACACCCAAAACCCAACAAACACATGAGAACCACAACATGGTGGGGCACAGAAGTACCCTGTAAGGAAAGGCACCCAGGAGAAGTTCATCCACAGTGAGATGGATGAAGACCAAGCATCCCTCTCACCGTGGAGGCTCCCCCATGAGAAAACGCTGGAGCTAAAAATTTAATAACTACCAAATAAAAACATTTAAACACTAAAAGAAAACAGTTGAACACGATAGAAAAAATAAATAAATAAAAACAAAGCTGCAAGACAATATAGATTAAAATAGTTAAATAAATAAAAGGGGATAAAAAAATATAATAATAATAATAATAATAAAAAATCAAATAAAAAAAAAAAGATCAATCAAATGCCAAACTAAAAAAGTAAGTGAAAAATAATGTCATTGTGGGAGCTCGCATATTCCGATGATGTTATTAAGACACCTGGGAATTAATTTAAATTGTTGGAAACTATTTTATTACATTTTAGTCTCTTTTCTTTTCTCTCTCTTTTTTTTTTTTTTTTTTAATAAAATGAGTTCAATTAGTGCTTCTACTTAAAAAAAACATCTACTTAATTTTGCCACCTCTAAAAATGAACTGTTTTTTACCCACTACATACGTAGGCCTCAGAATTTGTCAGTTTTCTTTTCAGGCCAAAAAACAAAACAAAACAAAAAAAACACACATTGCTTGTTGTCAATTTGAGTGAAAGTGCTATCCTACACCAGAGTAAGAGGTGAATGTCCGCTGGCCTGCCTCAAGTGAAAGCCTTCCCATGTAGGAGTCATTCCAGAGCATTGACTCCCACAGGAAGTAACACATTAACAGAACAATCAGGTTTCTTGTTAGGCAGCTTTACACGGCCAGAGAATGCCGTTAACACCAGTGGAAAGGGGAGGGGGGGGGTCTGGTCAGTTGATAGGCCTGACACACAAAACTTGCAAAACTTGTATTCTACATGTTTGAGCTTTTACAGATATGCTAATTACGAGTTTAAAAAAAAAAAAAAAAGATTCATCCCAAAGATTATTTGTCTGCTTCATTAGGGAGGGTTTTATTTCATTTTTTTAATTGATTTATTTTTAAAACCCAGCATGTTGCAACAGATTGCACGCCCGGAAGGGGAAGAAGAAAGAAACAAAAAAAAACACGCTTCAACAACAAAAAAGAAACTTGTTCAACGGAATATTAGCATGAACATGCAATCTGCAGGTCCAAGGAAGTCAAATGTTAGAATTTTTAGACTTTTTTTCTAGACTTTGGTCATATTTACAACCTCATTCACTAAAAAAGGCGGCTTGAAGTGAGAAATTAAATTAGATATGAGGAGAATAGAAAACTCATGCAATTTTAAAGAAAATGCTATATTAGGATATATAGGTCTTTCTTTAATTAAAATGACTTGTTTAATTAGGTGTAATTTTATATATCTAAAGGAATAGTGGTATCGGAGTTTAGCATCGGTCCGAGAAAAAGTGGTATTGAACATCCCTAGAAAATATCAAAGTGGAAAAATAAACACCTGTCTGTACTTTATGCAGTCAGCAGCAAACTCAAATTAACAAGATATTGTTTACTCATTTTCTCCCAATAACTTATAAATGTTTTTTTTATAATGTTTTAAGTGCCCCAAAGATGCATATATACGTTTTTTTGTTTTATGCTAGAGCATACAGAAGGCTTTGATGCAGCCTCTGAACTGCAAAGAACCGTTTCAGAAATGGTAGTTATTACACAAAAGGCCAGCAGGTGGCAGCAGAGCAAAGGCGCTCAACCTGGGCCATGTTGAAAAAAAGCTCAATTACTCACAATTTTAAATAGATTTGTGAAAATTGATTAAACTTATCAATATTCTAATGTTAATTGCTGCAAAACGGAAACAGATAGAAACATACTTTTTTTCCTGATGAAAGAAGAAACTTCAATCTTTCTTTTGATAAGTTCCATGTTTTTATAGCAACAGAACACAATATTCTGTGGGCCTTGCAAAATCAGTCAAAATCCAGTAAAACAGCCGGGAGCGAATGGGATTGCTTCTGTGAAAACGGCTGGGAGTGAATGAGTTTTAAATATTATCTCAACACATCCAGCAACTTTTGCATTAAAGTGAAGTTCAAATAGATTGTGCAAGCATTTTTAATGTTGTTACCAGCAAGTGTATCTCTCAAGGCTAATAGCAATGTTCGGCATCAGTGATGTCACGATCGAGATCACGCTGTTTTCGTTCTCATCAGATGTGTATAGCTCGCTCGAGGCTACGTCACTTTTCAAATATTTGTTTCCGAGAACAGTTTTGCGAGAGCGCTCAATGTGTGCTGACAAGAACGTGTCTAAAAGCACACTGAAGGCCACCACAACAAAAATCATGCAAGCTGTTTCGCACTCTGCTACCCCTCCTCCTCCATCCCCCGCGCCCACCCTCGCAAGGGAGGGGAGCCTGGCAGTATATGTGGCAGGTGGACTTCCTGTCTTTGTAATTAGAACCAAATTAGGTTAAACTCCAGTCCCCCCCCCCAGCCCGCTGTCCATGGAGAGCCCGCTTCGCCCGTGCTCCCAGGCAGAATTAGCCCTGCCCCACACTGGGAGCTTGAATGGAAACGTCTGCATGCCACGTGGCTGCTGGATAGCACCTGCACACTAAATATTGCATTATATAGCTTCCGAGATTTTACACGCCGGGGATGCTGCTGTTGTGGCAGCGCAGGCTAAATTGGGTCCTATTGGTTGGAGTCTTTAGCAGAGCTTCAATTCACAACTGATGGATCCACATTAATTTCCTTCTCACACCTGCCTCCTTTATCTGCTCTCAGATAGCACAGCAGCAGCGGCAGCGCTTCTGCCGGCCAACGCGCCAGCCTTTTCTGTGATGAATAATGGGCACGCCGAGCGCACGCCTCTCTCAACCTACACAGCCACACGCTATTATTCAGTGCAGTTGGTGGCGCGGTAGAAAATGTACCTGAGAAACTGTGAAATCCAGCATGTCCGGGGCTGCCAATTCGAAGGAGAACAAAACAGGCAAGAGGACAGGTGCAGCTTCCCTCCTGCTGTTGTGTGTTTTGAGAGCACGGATGACTCAAAAACACAAGCTGCTTTTTAGGCGGCATTGAAATACGATGGCCCATTTTGACAAACATTGACTTAAAATTACAAGTAGAAGACCATAAAATACAGAGATCGAAATAAGCGGATTCGTATTGCAGTTTACAATGCAAAATTAACATTTTCGCGTCATCAAACAACAAAACTGAGAACGACAGATTTTGAAGTTTTTCCAAAAAGCTTAACACACGCATGTAAAGGTTGGCGCACCACACTTATGTCACCTACGTCGACCATGCTCGGTACTACAAACTAGCTAGTGTGGCTGGCAGCTAGCTAGTGTGGTTGCAGACTCAGTCATGAGTCAGTAATCACGTTCACTTCAAGCTAAACATCTGACAAGTATCGTTCTCATGAAAGAGGATGACAAAGAAAGACGGGGAAGCCATGTTAATTGCTAAGCTAGCCTAAGACTGACATGGTTAGCACGTTTTAGCAAAATTAAGTGCTGGCTACTAGTGCAGATAAACATGAGTCCTACAACATCACTGTCTCAGTGACAACGAATAAGCTACAAGCCATGCTAATTGCTAAGCTACCACCAGCTAACTAAGCTTACACCAGGAATTAAGTGCTTGGGTGATTATAGTAGAGTATATTCCTCACAGACGTCTACTTGGAAGCACATTAAAGCAGAGAACAGAGAACTTTGAACAGCAACATAGCAGGCAAATTAATATGTATCTGAAGAAAATTATTCTCAGCAAACTGAAATGGAAACTTAATTACTGTACGCTATGCCCTACTTCAGTCAGGTCAAAAGTATATTAATATTGTATCAATTTGTATGATATGTTTTGATTTTGACTTTTGGGGTCTGCACAATAAATATATTATTATTATTATTTATTTTTTTAATATTATTTTTTTTACCAACTTAGCTTTGCTTCTCGACATGAAAATACATTTTGTTTTACACAAAGTGAACTTCAAACCTGCATCCCACTGAGCGGTGAAGGTTTGTGAGGATAGCGGATGTAGATTTTTCGTCATCACGTGTTCATTAATGGTCACAAACATTCTAAAGACAACAACAGTTTTGTCATACTTTTTGTTGTTTCTCTGATTCATACGCATGGTGTGGCAAAGTAAATTGACAGGTACGCACGTGTCTTCAATCTGACAGCGATAACGTTTGAGGCCCATTGTCTTTAGCATTTTACTTTTCCCCTGCCTTCACTCAACAGTTGTAAATGACATTAGCAGTGCTCTCCTTTCCCACATTCAAGGGTATAAAAAAAAAACAAAAAAAACTTATAGCCAGTCTATTTCTTAGCTAGCAGGCTACTTCCTGGTTTATGGGGGATGACAAACAGATGGACAGTGCCATTATGATTCTTTTGGGGTGGTCTGTCCCATTCCATCCATCTGTCATACTAGTAGTAAACCAACTGTTTAGTGTGGAAAAATGATCATTAAAACAACAAAACTAGTGGTGGCCTCAGACTTTTGCATCGTACTTGTATCATTCATTGCAAAGCCGAGGGGAACTCAGCTGTCTGCATGGTGTTGAGTATTCTGTGACCTAACATGGAGGCTGTAGGCTGGGGGTCCTAAGAGCTAATGGTGGAGAGCCCCAAGCTGTCACAAGTGACAGACGGGGGGAAAGAAACGAACGGGACGAAAAGAACGGCCCCAAACGGGGATTCACAAAAGGGAGGTATGGAGCGAGACATGGTAGAAGTGAGCGAGGTTGTGGGATGGAGGTGTTTGGAAGAAGTGATGGAGAAAAAAAAAAAGAGGAGTATAATGTCTCCCGCAATGATTCAGGGGCCGACCCCACCAGCTGGAGAATAATTGCTGAGTTGGGGAAGGGAGAGGAGAGCAGGCTCTCATGATTGACTTGTCATTGATCATAATCTTAATTGCAGGCATCCAAATCCCCGGGGTGCGATTTGTCCACTTGGCACGTGTGCGTGCGTGTTAATGTGCGTGTGCGTGCACGCTTACATGAGTGTGTAAGCATACAGTGCACGTTTAAGGGCAGAATCAGACAAGCTCTCTGCAATGCTGTTTATGTACAGTACAGCCAGAAAACACTTTTTGTCTTTATGATAATGATGAGCGATATATGGCTCTATTTTTATAGACAGGAGCTTGTGCATAAAAATGGGTGCTTCATCTTTTTTTTTTTTTTTTTTTTTACATGTGCTACAACTCTACTCTACTAGACACCTCCTGACAAAAGTATAAGATTTTACACCAGGTCTAACTTGTGGCGCAATTCGTGTAGCGCAATTTTGGTGGATCCAAGCGAGTCAATTTTTGCTGTCGCAATGCCAAGCATACTGTGTGCTTCAACTGCTCTGATTTTAAAAAGAATGAGGGGAGCTGCTTCGGGAGTTGGGTGCGTTCCATCCCACAATGCCGCACAACATCCGAGTGTGATTTGTTGTTTGTCTTTGTGCCCTGTGATTGGTTGGTGACCCACAACCCAAAGGATAAGAAAATTAATGGACATATTTTTGTTACCTTATGTAAACAGGAAACTAAGTATACAACACAACCTATATAATGGTCCTTGTCACTTACGAACTTATTATACTTTTGTTAAAGCTAACTTAAATACCAACCCTAAGATGTAAACTCTTAATCCAACATTAAGAGAAATATGTGGTCATATGTGATTGGACGTCATTTGTCATTTGCTTGCATTTACAAAGGTAAATGATTAATCGCAGATGTTGCAAACTATAACCACACATTTCCCTCTGTGTGTGTTTCTTTGCATCATGGAGGAATTTATGCGTCATTAAATAACAATTCATCTGTGAGAAACTGACATTTTGTTCTTTTAACATTTCCAGGCCCTGGCATGTACTAAAACAAAGACCAACAAGTGGAACAGTGCGTCACAGCCCGTGCAATTACGGTATGGCTTGAATTTTTGTGTGTAATTTTAGATTTCGCTGAGTTACTGCAAGATTTTATTTCAATGTTACAAATAACTGGAAGAATAAAATGTCTGTGATGTGAAGCCTACAGTACATTATCACTTCAGTGTTGTGGTAATTGAAATGTGAGACACTGGTACTAACTAGAAAGTTGTGGTCATTGAAAACCAAAATTCATCTGAACAAAATAACGAGGTCCAATAACATGGGTCAAGCTCAAATGAAACTGTCAACTGTCTTTTGAAAAATATTTAATCTCAGAGAAAAATATCATTACTTCATCAACACTGGACGCCCAATGTATCACCCCAGTGGGAAACAATTCCTCAAAGTAGGAATGCCCTGTCGCAGACCACCACAACACATCAATCTCGATCGCCTCATGCATTCCATTATGCAAGTGGATGACATAGCAATGTAGTAGATCACATAAAATAAAATAAAAAAACTAAGTAAAAAAAAAATCATATGCCTAATCATATTACTAAATTCAGAAAAATAAATATGTCTGCTTTTGGGCTTGAACTCTTCCCTTGGTTCTCAGGCCATAAACTGGGTGAAGAACATTCCTGTGTGGGAAAAATGCAAGCGCGCGCACATGGATAAGGGCGAGTGCGTGTATGGCTGAGCAGGCTGAGGGAAGCAGGAAACAAGGTTAATGTTCTATGACAGACAGAAGCCAGCAACTCTCTTTAATGTTGCTCCCATTAGGGCGCTCCCAGTGCTCGCATCCCACTCGAGCATCCTCCAGAAGATGCCCCTGCCAACAACTGGTGGGACTGCAGCCAAACATGACATTTGCTGGCTCGGCCACTGAACCCCAGCGGGTGACATCTGCAGAGCAGCCTTTCATCCCCTCGCCGGGTACCTGCGTGGCCCCCCGGCTCCCGAGAGCCGCCATGAATGCAATGCGCTCGTACACCCTCCCGGCTGGCTTCCCCGTTGCTGCCAAAAGGCCACCACATTGACACGCATTCACACGGACAGGTACACAGTACACACGTGTTCACGCGCCCACGTGTATTCAAATACACACAAAGCTCACACACAAAGAAGCCTTGCAAACATCTCCACACAACAAACAGCTTCCAGCATCAACACGTGCAGCTGTGGGGCCCGCTTTTGTTTTCCCTGTTGTTTCATCATTAGGGGACGCTTTTCTTTTTCTTTTCTTTTTTTTTTCAAACAGGGCTAGAAAATGGCAACACTAAAAAAAACAAACACAAAAAAACAAAAAAAAACCCCACATTTTTCCTTTAACCTACAGCTTAATTTCTGATGACAGCACCACTGCCACCTACTGTGGTGGATGTGCAACTACACGTGACTCGTGTACTGCCAAATAAATAAATAAATAAATAAATAAATAAATAAATATAAATAAATGGTTAGAGACACTTTTTTTTTTTCCCCCAAAAAAGTTGAGTTGAATTCCAACTGGTATGCAGTGGTGTCCGAACTATGGTCCGGGGGGCCATTTGCGATCCCCATGCATTTTTCAGTGGCCCACAGTATATTAAAAATAATATTTGACAGAGCTCGCAAGGCATATAAAAAATAAAATAAATAATAATGATGATGATAATAATAATAATAATAATAATAATAATAATAATAATAATTATTATTATTATTATTATGGCAGGTGGGCAGAGTGACTAGGAAGGGTGTCAAAAATAGGTGTCACTGTTACAAAAAACATAAATAAAAAAAAAAAAATAAAATAAAATAAAAACAATAACATGTCCAAAAAATGGTCCCCATGCATTTTTCAGTGGCCAACAGTATATTAAAAATGACATTTGACAGCGTGCGCAAGGCTTATTTAAATAAATAAATAAATACATAAATAAATAAATGAAATATTATTATTATTATTATTATTATTATTAAGTAAGAGGTGGGCAGAGTGACCAGGGAGGGTGTCAAAAAATGTCAAATGTAAAATGTCACTGATACAAAAAAATACAACTAAAAATAAAATAAAAACAACTCATTTACTCTTTAAAACACTGTAGTGAATATAGATATAGATATATATATATTTTTTTAAGCAGAAATGATTTCTCCTATTTCCTGCACATGGTATTGTTCTGAATGTTGAGATGGGATTTGGCTGCCATCAGTGCAGGGGTGGATCTAGTCTAGAGGGCTACAGGGCCGTGGGCCACCCCAAAATCCATCCATCCATCCATTTTCTTGACCGCTTATTCCTCACAAGGGTCGCGGGGGGTGCTGGCGCCTATCTCAGCTGGCTCTGGGCAGTAGGCAGGGGACACCCTGGACTGGTTGCCAACCAATCGCAGGGCACACAGAGACGAACAACCATCCACACTCACACGCATACCTAGGGACAATTTGGAGCGCCCAATTAACCTGCCATGCATGTCTTTGGAATGTGGGAGGAGACCGGAGTACCCGGAGAAGACCCACGCAGGCACGGGGAGAACATGCAAACTCCACCCAGGAAGGTCCGAGCCTGGACTCGAACCGGAGACCTCAGAACTGGGAAGCGGACGTGCTAACCACTCGACTACCGTGCCGCCCACCCCAAAATCTTTTTAGTTTATTAATTTAATACATTAAAGTTGAAGAATTTTAAAGTGTCCCTTGCATCCTTTAATTTATCTGTATGTGGTCCTCAAACGAAAAATATTAGGACACCCCTCTTTGAAATAAGGTTCCAGGTTCTTTTACACTATAATTCCATTCTAACAGTGAAACTTGACTTATGCCCTCCACGAGGGCATCGTGTTGGAATCAACACATTCCTGTCTCTCAGTTTCTCCCTCATCACTTGTGATGCACCCGTGCGTCTCTTCTGCGTCCTTTTAATCAGTCTTGATCTTTGACCACTTGTTGTTATGAGTGCTTCTGTGTAGGGGTTCTGCTCCCGGCTGACATTCCATTAGCCCCACATTAGGAAATTCTAATCACTGCGCCACCGGGACGCTGGGACTCGCAGCTCCGATTTCACTTAACCTCCAGCAGGAGAGATCAGGCTCTGCGTCTCAATGTTTGTCCCTAATTACCTCCCCACAGTGAGCTGCCACACGCCATTTCATCTCATTTTCAACCTCTCATCTTGAACATCGCACAAAACACATGCTTTCGGTGCTTTATCCTGGCAAGCCCTGTTTCCCACCAGCTCTGCCATCGCATACTAAACAACAGACCTGTAGCTTGGATTCGCAAATACTGCGCCATCAATTTGATTGAGAAGACGAATTTGAAGCACCACGTCAATCCTTTCGTCACGATGTTACACTGGAACAGCCTCTCTCAGGTTGCGATGGCAACCTTGGAAAAACCTGCTGTAACGTTGTAACGGTGATGGACCAGTGCGGAAGAATGGAAGTTCTTACTCCGCTCGGTGAACGGTGTTAACGGCAACAGTTTAAAAGTCAATTAGCCCTGTAGGGGGAGCCCTGGAGCAAAAATAAAACGTGTCAACTACAAGCTCTGCCTTGTTGTTTATTTCATATCAAACCAAACATTTTCTAACACAAAAAGGTACTAGAGATGACCATTTAGCTAGATTTCTTTGACGGATTCTGGCATAAGGATTAGATTACATGCCTTGAACAAAGGAATGTTGTTTTAATGTTAGCTTAATAGTTAGCATTACTCGTTAGCATCTTTGCCTTGTTTGTTTTTGTCTAGTATTTACATCTGTTGAATGATTTTAAAGATTAAAGCAGCGACACTTGACACATTGGCCACACTGTTTTACAGTTTTAGGTTTAAAGGGAAGTCAACGCAATTTTTTTTTTTTTTTTCGACAATAATATCTTATATGCAGCCTTACAAGTCTAAATATGGTATTCTGGTTAATATTGTATTAGTGGAATAAGAGTTAAGCAGCAAAATCCAGCCGTTTTTATCCATCTCACTGAAGATGACATAAATATTGCTCAGGTCTCAGGTAACAACCAATCACAGCAAAGCTTCAGAAAACAGGTAAGTGTTGATTGGTTGTTGCCTAATCCCTAAGCAACATTGATGTCATCTTCAGTCGACAGCAAGTGGCACAATGGCCGCCCCCTGGGATGGATATAAAGGACTGGATTTTGCTTCATAAATCACATTCCAAAAATAATATAATATTAATCAGAACGTCATGTTTAGAGTAGTGAGGTCACACATAACATTATTTTCAAGAAATGTTTAAGGTTGACTTCCACTTTAAATTCGGGCTCAAGCTTTCCCCTGCGGAGTTCATAAGCAGCATAGAAAATGGAAGGATGGATACAAAAATAATATCTAAATAGAAAATCACAAATATTATACAGCAGTCAGACAGAAGTTGTCAACGCTTCTTCCTAACTCTTCTTTCTAACAACCCGGTGAGTTTGGATGTGTTTGATTGTCTGCATCCATGCCAGCCTGATTATGAGCAAGCTGCTTGCACGCATATGTTTATATATTTGCATTGTGTGTGTGCGTGGTTTAGAACCTGTGACGGCGTCCCTAGTGTGCCATCCTGCGCTTCACAGTCTTGCTCCTCATTACCATTTTCTCACTGCGGCTGTTGTGGGGTTCCGAAGCCCACCAGAGGGGCCTTTGGCTCGGCGGGAGAGGTGTCGGAGGCAGCCTGGCCCCGCTGCGCTCCTTCGTTCCCCGCTCTGCGGGGCGACAGGCACAGCGTGTACAACTGGCACGCCGAGCCCGGCGACTGGCGGCCGCCCGCGTGGCGTTTGAACAGGGCAGGGGGTCGCTGCCGAATCGGTACATACGGGCCCGTCCTAATTGCACGCGCTACAACACATGCGCCATCTCCATAAGGCCGACTCCTGGTGGGTTCCTCAAATGTTTGCAAGATGCGGCAGAGTCGAGGGTAAATGTGGGGGGTCTCGTTTGAGTGAGTTTGCGCAGGAAGGGGAAAACATCTGTGCTGCTACATTTGGACGCAACGGAGGATATTTTAGCGTTATCACGATGATGTGACAGAAAGCAAACGTGACTTTGAATGTGCGCTAGTTCTGCTAATTTAGCATTTACACAAGAGACTTTTTTTTTCAAATAACAAGTGACTGCACTTCAGTGTTTATTAACCAACTCTGTCATCCATGCTGCATTAATTCATCCTCCTCCCACTGTGAATTTCAGCATATTGCGTCTTCCACATTAACTTTTGATCGAGTCATATGTTTGGCTCTCAGGTGTGCCTGCAGACGATGAAATATTCAACCTGTGAATTCAAGGAGATGTCACATTCTGCTGCATTCAATATTGACGTCGACAACACATATTGTTGACTCTGGATTCTAATCTAATCCGCAAACGTCCAACATGGCATTGTTTTTCTTGGTCAGAACTTGGGATAGACTGATTATAAGCCGGGTCGTTTACCAATATTTTGCATTTTTTATGAATAACCCATTTATTTAAAAAAATAAAAATAAAATCTGATGGCCGATAATAAAGCAGTTTAAAAGTGTGTTAACTTCAGGGAACTATTTAATTTTCAGTTAACTTTATAAGAGGTTCTGTCAACCCTGGAAACTCTCCGCACCTTCCAAAACAAAGTTAAGTGAAAATGTAACATTAAAGCAACACTAAGTAACTTTTGTCATTACTCTTCTGATGAAAAATCGACATAACTAGTTGAATGGCGCCTTTGTCGTGGCCTAATGGGGTTCTGTATCGCTTTTACTGGCACTAAGCAACTTTAAAGTGATGCTTGACTCATTGAGCCATTTTCAACAGTAAGAAGATAATAGTTTGTCTATAATTAACTCATTTGCTCCCAATAACGTGTAAATACGTTTTTTAACGTTCTAAGTGTCCCAAAGACGTATTTCTACGTTTTTTTAATTTATTTTTTATGCTCGAGCATACAGAAGGCTTTGATGCAGCCTCTCAACTGCAAAGAACGGTTGCAGAAATGGTAGTTATTACACAAACGGCCAGCAGGTGGCAGCAGAGCAAAGGAGATCAACCAGAGCCATCTAGAAAAAAAGCTCAATTACTTAGAATTTTGAATAGATTAGTGAAAACTGATGAAACTTAGCTATCTTCTAATGCTAATTTCTGCAAAACGGAAACAGATAGAAACATACTTTTTTTTTCCTGATGAAAGAAGAAACTTGAATCTTTCTTTTGATAGGTTCCATGCTTTTATAGCAATAGCACACAATATTCTGTGGGCCTTGCAAAATCAGTCAAAATCCAGTAAAACAGCCGGGAGCGAACGGGATTGCTTCTGTGAAAATGGCTGGGAGTGAATGAGATAATTATTAACGTGATAACTTCATTATTTTTCATGATCAATTAATACCATTTAAAACTAAGTTTGCCACTTGTTCTTGACTGAATATGACATCACCTGTGCTGAGGAAGCAGGGAATAACCAATGATGACTCAGTTTGCTGTCAAAATCCAGAAAACAGGTGAGCCGTGATTGACCGTTATTTCCTCAACACAGGTGATGTCATCTTCAGTCAACAGCAAGTGGAAAAAATAGTTTTTAAAGGTATTAATTGTTCATGAAACATAATGAAGTTATCACATTATTTACAGACTTTTACTGCTGAAAATGGCGCAATGAGTCAAGTATCCCTATAGGGATGGTGGTCACACAAAAAACTACAAATGTACTGATTACTTTACAGCACAGGTCTCAAACCTCTAAAACATGCAGGACTGCGGCCCTCGAGGACTGGAGTTTGATACACATACACATACGTCACTTCCTTCCTTCCCTATTTGTTACAAAGAGGGAAGTTGAACGTCTGCATGCGATTCCTGCTGTCATGTTAGAAACTGCAAAACAACCGAAAAGTTTTCTATGAGGAGACAAAATACAAAGAAAACGGGAGGATACCCGGATAAAAGGACAGTCAAGGATCAACATTGGCCCGGCTTTCACTCGCTGGCGTGCGCTCAAAGATGACGCTGTGTGCTGGTCCTCGTGGGAAATGTGGTCTTCCATCAGGCTAAACACTGCCACTATGACGCCGACATAACAAAAACAGAAAATTCCTTGGTTTTGCTAGAAATTTTTAATTTTTTGAAATCTTTATTTAGTGTAGAACACAATAGATAGCTATTGTTTAAGCTTTTATTATATTCTGATTACCCTGGGAGCTCGCTGAACTTTTTATTAATTTAATTAATCAATATTATTCATTTTAATTAATGAATTAATTTTAAAACAAATATGTCTATTGTTTAATATTTTTAAAAAAGAATTGTTCAATAATCATACTCTTAAAGACATTTCAACAACATTTGAATTGAAATTATTTTATTTATTTTTCTTTTAATATTGAGAATATTTTCCCTTAAAGTGAAAAATATTTAAAACTCCAAATATTGTTTATCGCCCTCCTTGACTATGGGATTGTCCCTGAAAAGAAAAAAAATATCTCACGTCAGAACGACTTCCTCACATCTTCATGTGGCAGTCAAACCTCATTTCAGTCATCTATCATATATCAAACATTTTTTTTTTCTGTATGTACAGTACATGCAGCACATATAACATCACAAATCACAGGAGCCCTCACCAGAAACAGAACGTTGTATCTCTCTGCAAAAACAACAGTCTAACACCACACTCCTTAATCCTCACCAGCTCTCACAGGCACTCAAGAGAGACGCTTGGTGTTCAGTCAGAGAGATTTGGTTACTGTGGCATAAATCTCCACATCTCATCCTCCTGTGTGTGTGTAGTAGGTGGGCTGCAGGGGCAACCAGGCTCTCTCTGTCATTGGGAACGCCGACACATTCCCGGGGGGGAGATGCAAGAGATAGGCCAGGCGCCTCCAAAAGAAGTCTCTCACCTTTCAGCCTTTTCACTCTACTGCTTGTATTGAACGGGAGCTACTTAAGGCGAGGGAAAGAAAAAGAGGCTTCAAAATGAGCAAAATCACTTTTTTCAGCAGCCATGAAGTGCACACCAATCATGATGCAAAAGTGTTCAAGCTGGAATTTTGGGCTTAAGTAGCGCACGATAATTCATTTTTAAGGTTTCATGTTTTTGGGGTGTTGCTACTTTTTGCTGTTCCAAAGAAGGGCTGATTTGTTATGAATTGAGCATCACTATACATGTTGTCACTGAAACAAACAAACAAATAAATAAATAAATAAATAAAGTGGAATATTCTATAGAAAATTTAGAAAATTGTGTTTGAACAGGGGTGTGTTTTCGTTTTATATCTACAGCAGCTCTCTGCTCTGGCATTGGTTCTGCAATAGACAGTGAGGTTCATTTTCATAAAGCAGGACCAAACACCCCAAATATAGTCCGAGTTCTGGCAGGCCTCAAATACAGTAATTAGATAAGTCACAAACACCTGGGAACTTTTTATATTAAAACTAAAAAAAAAAAAAAAAAAAAAAAAAAAAAAAAAAAAAAAAGGGGGTGGGTGGGGGGCATCATCATCTATTTTAAGGTAAAGCACTGACTCAACTTTGCATCATGCCTTCATCACTTGCACTTGTATGGCTGTTAAAAACTGTAGTGTACTTAATTTAAACACCGTAAATGTTTTATGAAGACACTACAGTTGTTTGTCTATTGTTTCCTTTGGGAAATAATAGAAGAAACTGACATCTTAGCAATTGCATTGTGTTTGTATAATTTCTTAAAAAAAATAATAATAATAAAAAAAAATCCATACTTGAGATGCTATATGCTGGGACCAACCAAACACTGCTTGTTCATTGTTATAACTTCTTCTCTCAAAATGCATTTGATTTCACAGGCAATTTTCCCAGTCACATCCAAAATTTCCGCAGAAATTTTTCTAGTTATATACAGTAATTATATCTATATTAATCAGGCACACTGGAGCCTATGAGTGGGGTAAAAATATAGATACATTTTTTGTTTCCTGTATCTTATGTAAATAAGTCCCTTAAACAGTGCTGACAAACTAAAACAGATCGAGCAAGCAAAAATAAATAACTTCATATACAAATACAAGTAACGGGGTCAATGTAGCTTTTCTTCTTCGCAAAAATACTCAAGTAAAAGTAAAAAGTACACTGCTTTCACTTGCTGACTACAGTTTATCCATGCAGTTACGTGAGTGAATGTACTGGAGTAAACGGAGCTTGTTACTGCGAGACATTAAGCGTGCGTGAGTAAGATCTGCTAACTGCTTGCATTACAAATGGCCTGTTTGCTGCAGCTCGCAGTTGTGTAAGAGATCAAAGAGGTGACGACACACGCAACATAAAAAACGTGCGGCTTGTCATCAACCGCGGGGGAGTCTGGGTCAATAACTGTCATTGCGACTTGAAAGAAGGTGTGGGGTTTATGATGCAGATTTTACATTCTGCATGGCGCAACACCCCAACCTTCACCTGCAAAGTAAACGTGTGTAAATGGTATTTACGGGACAATATAAAGTTAATGTGTCATTTATTTCTTCAGATGTGCTGTTGTAAAGGTCAAACGTTATCAATCGAGTGAGCGGCGTGGCGGCCGTCGCGCAAAACATCATGAATCTTATCTAGGCGATGCTTCACAGCCTTGATGATTGGCGAGGCCAAGAGGCTGCGGCCTCTCGTGTATTTTCCTGCAGGCAGGTCATTTGGAGAGCCTGCAGCTGTAATAAGAAAAAGCCGGGGAGACACTCCAGTCTCCCCTGACGAAGAGAATAGCAATTATTGTGGAAAATCAATTTCAGACCCAATCTCTGCCTTATCGACCAAGGAGCTCCTTGGAGGTGGAGGAGGTGACAGGAAAATTTATATTGCAGCTTCTATTAGGGGCTTTCTATTTGCTGGATGCATTTGCAGAGAGAGGGAGAGGCTTCTTGTTTTTCAAGACACTTTGACTGCGCATTTGCACTACCCACACTTAGCAGTCCCCATACAGACACATTGATTTTTGTTTTTACCCTCTACAAGAGCATTTCTTTTAAAGTAAGAAGTCATTTACAGTAATTTCATTTATTCTGCTCACTTCGTCATGTTATTATTAGGTTACACGTAGCTGCTACAAAGTGAATATTTCAGCGGTTGAGTTTAATTGTAATTCGATCCTTTCTAGGGATGTTTGATACCACTTTTTTTGGACCCATATCTTTACAAGTACTCAAATCTTGAGTAGTCACTGATACCTAGTACTAGTATTTTTGATACACAAAATTTAACTAATATTTGAAAAACGGTGCTGAAGACCCGGACGACCACGGTGGCAAAGCAACTACATTAGACTCAAAAAGTGACGTTGGTCATCTCTGCTCATCTACTGAGAGGACAAACAAATGGTGTTTATCCCAGTATTTAACCTGAAGATGGCGCCACAAACGACCCAAATTGAAGCTTTCAACAAACATGCACTAAAATGCCAAAATAAGGATCTAGACATGTAGACAGCATAAATGCCCGTTTATACAGTTTAAAGGAAAAGAAAAAAGAAAAAAAGTTGATTTGGTGTTTTAAAATTGCAATTTCTATAATCTTTTCCTATTTATTCATACAATATATATGCTGTATAGAACACAGAATATAAATGAATGAATGATCGAATGAATGAATCCATTGGTCAGTATCTGCATACTGGTACCTGGTATCGGTACTCGCCAATCCCTACACCCTTCCCAGTTATTTATAAGTTGCTCGTTTGTCATTGTTGTTTTATATTGTCTTCTTTGGGGTACTCGATTCAGAGCTTTTTCCAGGGATTAATAGTTGAAATCTCCAATCCAGTTATAAATAAGCAGAATTGTTCCAAACGGAAACATGATCTTTTAAATGATCGGGGGGAAAAAAACACAACTAAATTTGTCAGATATTGTGGACAGATGATGATGGATCCATCTTATCCAAGCATAAACTACAATAATATGACTAGTCATATTATCTCACACTGAAAGTAATGAATTTCAATGTGTTGCTGCATTAGTTTGCAAATGGTCACTGAGCTCATTCAACCACTGTGATCCTCATTTTGCATTACGGTGGCCTATTTTGCATACCATTTACGGCTAATATCTCATGGGAATAAATTGAATATATATGCATATATGTCCACTACAATGTGTTCATGCTGACATTCCATATAGTTGGTGTTGTGACATAAAATCCACCTATCTAGGGTCACTAAAAGCTCCTTCAGCATGCGTTTCCAGTAATGCAGTACTCATATCCTCTCACATCCCCTCATGACTACAACAGGGCCACTTTCATGATTAACCATAACTCCTCAAGAGAAAATTCATTACATCTTGTCTGACAAGCACACAAACGCACGCACACACGCAAACATGAGGCCGCAAATGTTAACCACTTGAGGATAAAGACAATAACATACACACATGTTGTTAATATCCTGATGCAACAACTAAAATAGAGGATTTATGGCGAAGCATCATTTGCTTTTGGTTCCTGGTGCTGCCCTCCCTCTTCATCCATACTGTCTCTCACTCTCTTCCAGCTCTCTGTGGACGATTAATGTGTCCAACAGCATGTGTGTATGTGTGCGCTGACTGTTGAAACAGATGCATGTGCCACCTATGTCAACATGGCCGGTCTCCGGACCCGATGCTGCTCGTAGATAGGACCCTGCCCACAGAGCCACTAAGTCTAGACTCCAGATGTGTTCACACACTCTCAGACCAGTGCGAGTCCAAAGTCATAATTCCTACCTGACACACACTCTGATGGACGTTCATTTGCACAGTTTGCCATTAGAAATATGGTTCCTCCCGTCAGCTGCCCGCAACTCTTGAAAGAGATGTTACTGAGAGTTTGTTTTCACAAGATGGAAACAGATACAGACCGGGTAGTTTTTGAACATACACGTTACATTTTTCTGAGTTCATGGGATGTTTTCTTAGATTATGATGATGATTATTATTATGCATGTTTTGACCTTTTATTTTTTTTTCTACATCTCACCAGACAATCCCCATTTGTTTATGGACAGTATACTGCTAGGGATGTAACGATATCCCATCATCACGAAACAATATTATCACGATATGAAGGTCACAATACGATAATTATCATGAAATTGTGGGGAGGTTGGCGAGACAAGAAAAGGTCACAATATTGTAAAAAAATAAATAAATGTGCTTTTGTACATTACAGCAATGGAAAATATAAAAATATTATATATACAAAATACATAAATATAAAATATATTGAGCCACTTACCTCCACATATTGACTCAGTTCACAAGCAAATTACGTTCCCTTTCATGTGACCATTAGTGTGGATATGAAACATAGAAGGGCCAAAACATGCCTTGTGAAAATTAAACTGCACTAAAAAAACTAGCCATGAGGGTGCTACAACTGCACAAATGGAAATCAACCTGACTTTTTTTAAACAGATGTGCTACTTTTAATATCTTGACTTGACAACGACGATATATTGTAGCAGTTTTAATATTGCGATATCAGGATATTGCTGTTATCGTTACATCCCTATATCCTGTAGGTACCATAACATTTATATAAAGCTAAAAAAGCAAACAGGTTCCAATAATCAAGTCAGCTCAAGCTAAATTAAACTGCAATATTAACTAAAGCAGATACAAACTCAGTTATTGGAGTTGTAAATCTTTAAAGTTTCATAAAAGAAGTTAAAAAACAAAACAAAACAAAAAAACACGACTGTGAAGGTCTTGCGACCTGAGGGAGCTAGCTTATCCAAACAGCTAAACGTTCATAAACAAACTTCACAGAGTCTTGGTGTGCAGTGAAATTGTATATTTCTAGTATATTGTGAAAGTGTAACAATAAACAGAAAATACAATCATTCAATATATGCACGTCATACACGTGAATTATCGTAGACACCATCAAAATTAGACTATGCTAACAATTAGCAATCACGATTAGCATTAACGCACTTGCGATTAGCATCAGCGATAGCAGTTAGCATTAGTGATTAGCCTTTTAAGGCAGCAAAACGTCACCTACAATTCGACTCGCATATACATGTTCCATGTTCATACTGTTATAGTTTTTAAGAAATGTAGACATGCTCAAGTGGCTCTCCACAATTAGATGTCTCCAACATAGAAGGCTAACCAATTCTGGCTAAGAAGTTTTTGAGTACATTCCATAATGGCAGAATTAAGCACTCTTGTTCGTGTTTCAAATTTTTCGCTAGCAAAGTGCACATTACTTACAAATCGTCATTAACATTAAAGAAAGAAGAGGCTATTTAAAAGCTGAAAATCACCTACCGGTCTAACCTACACACTACTACAGCGTTCCGAGTTGTTTTTGACTGTTGTTATCTATAAAGTAAACTTTTCAGACCGCAAACATTTTGACTCATTTGTTTTTGTGTGAACATACCCTAAAAAGGTTTTCTTGCATGTGAATGACACTGGAGGCCTAATTAATCTATATCACCGCGGATATTGGATGGCACTGAATCAAAATCCTGTGCGCATACATATGGATGGATGTAAATATTTTGCGGCTTAGTTAGCTTAGTTAGTTCAAAACTTTCCACATCTAAGCAGATATCAAATGTAATGTTGAAATGTTGGGCTCTCCAAAGTGCACCGAAATAAACACAAACATATGCTAGCTGCATATGCTCCGTGCGGCTTTATTTAGACGGTTCTATAGCGGCGTGACAACAAGAGGGGTTGTGTGTGTTTGTGTGTGTGATTGTGTTGAGAAAACGTAGGGGTAAGTTGCAAATGTACAAAAACAAGAGTCGGGGAGAGGGAAAAAAGTAAAGAGTGAAAAAGTGTACTGAGCACAGATGCACCCGTTCTCTCGCTATGTGCCGCGCTCGTGGGTATGCTGCCGATCCAGCTATTCTTGTTGGTTTGTTAATTGTTTGTCACCCACCAGGTGCCATCTGTCTGTAGTCCCACAGTCCCCGAGCCATGTGGGCCGGCCTGCCTGGCGCCTGCCAACGTCACTGACCTGCAGCAACCGTCCACACCTCCGTCACACACCTCCTGATCCGTCTGGGATAAATAGCTCCTCGCTCATCTTCTGCACCGCCATCACGACTCCCCAATCTGTCCTGTGTGAGAGCAGGGAGGGGCTTGGGGGGGAGGGGGGTTGACAGGAAGCCATGCAGAGGGAGGGGGAGACAAATGAGATGAATTGAGAGATGGATGGACGGACGGACGGAGTGCGAATGAGCAAGAAATGGAGATGGATGTCCGCAAGGATAAAAAAGAAAAAAAAAAAAGAAGAAGATGAGCTGTACAGTTAATGGTCTGTTTCTGGTCAGTCTGTTGTTGCGAGAGCACAGAGGCTCAAACAGCATGCAGTCTGCTACAATTACTCAGCAACAACTGTTACATTTGCGTCTGCATATGTCTGAACACTGTAGATGTTAAAGCACCACTTTAATCATGCCTTTAATTGCTATATACCACAACAACAACAACAGTCTGTTCAAAAATATTCCGCCGCTTGCATCACCAGGATTTAAGTCATCTTGGCTCAGTTTGGACTTGAGGGTAGGAAGGAGGTCACCTTCACCCGGCCTGGTGTTGGGGCAGCTGTGAGCTGAAAAATGAGACCAGCACGCAGAAGGCCCACAGCCGAATGCACCGCTTATAGCATATAGTGGCCAAGGAACAAAAACATGCTCTCCTATTGGGCCTAGTGGCCATCCTGGGGTCTGTTGGGTCACCTTGACGAGAGTCCGCCTCCACTTTGGGACAATGGAAGTGGGCAGCAAGGGTAATGAGGCGTTGAAGATCCAAGAGGGACAGCTTTTGGATAAGCCCGTACACACATCTGCATGTGTTTACAGAAAGGACAACGGCTCTTTGCGGGAACCTCTCTGGGTCCAGCATGAAAGAAATACAAGGACATGAGAGCAAGTCACACACAGATCATACACAAAATAGTTGCTGCCTTAAATGCCTTCTACAAGGAAGCTAGTGTATGGGTTATTACTAAAACTGTTTACGTTTTTGCACAGAATCAGATAATTAAAAGCATCTGGTGTGTCATATAAAATACTATGAATACCTTGCTCAAGGGGTACTTCGTGATCACTATGCCATGGGATCGAACCCATGACCTCTGGTTTGGGAGACAACCACTCACCGAGCCAAGCCACCCTAATAAGGTAGTTAACCGATTTTTTTTTTTTATTTTTTTTTACCCAAAATATGTTCTATGCTGCTCCACTAGTTGGTGAAAAAAATCCATCCATCCATTTCCTGAACCACTTGATCCTCACAAGGGTCGCGGGGGGTGCCCGAGCCTATCCCAGCTAGCTATGGGCAGTAGGCGGGCTACACCCTGGACTGGTTGGCAGCCAATCGCAGGGCACACAGAGACGAACAACCATCCACACTCACAAGCACTCTTTGGGACAATTCACAGCGCCCAATTAATTTGCCATGCATGTCTTTGGAATGTGGGAGGAGACCGGAGTACCCGGAGAAGACCCACGCAGGCTCGGGGAGAACATGCAAACTCCACCCAGGGAGGCCGGAGCCTGGACTCGAACCCGAGACCTCAGTACTGGGAGGCGGACGTGCTAACTACTCATCCACCGTTAAAAAATAAAATAAATTAATAAAAAAAATAAAAAAAATAAAAAAAAATTATATATATATATATATATATATATATATATATATATATATATATATATACACATATAAAGTAAAAGTACAGACATAGGTACAAAAAATACTTAGGTAAAAATAAAAATATTTGTGGAAAAACCTAAGTAAAAGTAGAAAAGTACTCAATTTGAGTACAAGTAAAAAGTAAAAGTACTTTATCCCAATTCAATCGAATTACATACAATGAAAATAATAAAATTATTGCTAAATTATTTTTGCTAATGAGGAGAAATTGAACAGAGAAAACACATGAAGTGCAGTAGAAAAGGATGTTTGTTTTTTTTCTAACACAGTAGCAGCTGTTGACCTTATACTAACCTTGTAGCAGCCTCATAATCACTAACTAAAAGGCCAAAAAAAAAGAAAAAAAAAGAAAAAAAGAATAGCACATTAAGCCCTGCCATGTAAAACAGGTCCATAGACAACTACAAGAAAGAGTTGAGTTTATGTTGAAAGTTGTCACAGAAAATAAGAAAATAATGTGACTTTTTAACGACAGATGGCGCTGAATTCTAAATGCTAGCAGCTTTTAGCATCCATACCAATGACCAAGCCATTTAGTGCATGACGTTGTGCCACCATGACAACTAATAGACTATGAAGGTCAAATAAGAAGCAGATTAGCGGTGTCAGTTTCAATTAGCGAGTGAGGAAAAAACAAACGACTTTCTTGGCGAAGAAGGTTGGATTGTATGCGTCATTACAAACACAGGGGGTAAAACTTGTTGACTCAAAAAAAGTGACTTGATAATAACAAGTAACAGTGACCTGACTTTTATCCGGGCATGGATTTTTGGACATGTGAAGAGTTTCCCATTAATGAGTCAAGACCCATGGAAAGAGTTTGGAACAAAATTTCTCAAAATAAATAAATAGAACCTCTCATGTGTAATTATCAGTTTGCATTTCCTCCAGTAAATCTGAACTTTGCATTCTTTTTAGTTTAGTTTGGTGGCTTATTCGGACCGTTTAAGAGGAAAAATCGTAATTGTCTGTCTAATCACAAAAATACAGTTTCGCACATGAGGAAATCATTTAGTGACTTTGGCCCATGGGAAGTTTCAAAGAATCTCAGCAAAGTTATCATAACAGAAGACTACACAAACAAGCCTTTACGGGAACTCTCCATGTTGATATTTGAGACTATAACTGTGACTTGTGAATTTATTTAATTACTGTTTAATTTTGCATCAGACCTTCTTGTTTTGGTTTCATTCCGCAACCTTAAATTATGTTCTTCACATGTCAATAACATCATTGTTTTATTGTATTTGCATAATGCGGCTTGTTTGTTAGTGTCTGTGAAGCAATTTGTAACTGTTTTTACACGGTGTTGTTGAACAAAGGCATACTTTCTGCAAAAAACAAACCAAAAAAAAAAAAAAAGAAGCTGCAGCATTTTTAATCCATGTCAAAAGTCCCAAATTGATTCACAGTGAACAGATTTCCTTCATTTTGATATGTTTAGGAAGTGAAAAGCGATAAGCTTGTAACATTAATGAGAACAGACAGTCTTCAGTCAAAGAAATAAAGAACATTGCTGCCTTGTTCCCATAAATACGAGTTATGCCGAAGCTGGATGTCGTCCAGCTCGAGCCATGAGGCAACATATTTTGTGTGGGCTTGCAAATAATGTTTGCCCCGACCGCGTCTATCTGTTCCAGCCATGGAAAAGTCTTAAAAGTGTAGGTGGAATTCATGTAAAAAGGAAAAAAAGAGAGAGAGATTGATTTGCCATGGAAGAATTAACTTGCAAAAGTAAAACTGCTAAAGTGTGCAGCCAGGCGAGCTTACTGGACTCCATTTTGCTCACTTTTATGGGAAAAATACATCGATCTGGAAAACAAACACAAAACAGCACCGCTTCTGTTTTCTTTCTCCACCCGACACTCCCTGATGGTGTATTGTCCTAAAGCTGACCAGGCTTGAAATACGACAAGCTCAATACGTCCTCCATTAGTGTGGAACACGGTCCGGTTACTAGAGCAACAACTGTCCCGTCCGGAGCCCGGAGCAGTGTGAACGTAACCCCTCGTCAACGGGTTCAAGCGCAGAAGGGGACGTGAGTTCTGACACGAGTGGGGAAACGCATGAAATAAGAGATTAGCGCTCAAAGGAAGAACCCGTCTTGTGTGCGCAACGCATCCCGAGGAGACGGCCGCTTGGGTGGGTGGCCGCTCGGTCGGGTGGGCCGGCGCGAGAGGCAGGCATGGGATGTGTGGAACGCGGGGAGGCAGCCCAAGCGGCGCTGTCACCTCCCCTTGTGTGTTTGTACAACATGTGGGGGACTCGGCGTGAGGCATCACACCTGGAGGAAAAGACAACTCCATCCAGCCCCCAGTATGACGGCCCTCGGCTCCAGCCAGTCTAGCCAGCATCTGGAATGGATATGTGGTGATGCTGCAAACTTCACGGCTGCTGCATGGGAACGCCTCACTCTCACTCCATATGCTGGCATTAAATACAAACCGGAAAGGTGTGATAAAGAAGACTCGATTTTTCTGTCTTTATCTGATTTTTTGTTTAGAGTTTTAGCTTATATGTTTTTTTTTCATGGCCGATACCAATTATTAGTTCATTTAATCATACTGGACAACTTTTCAGAAATGTTGAAATTTTCCTTTATAAAGTGGAAGTCAAGTCAACTCTAAACATTTCTTGAAAATAATATATTACATGTGACCTTACCAATCTAAACACGGCATTCCAATTGATATTACATATGAGTGATATGAGTGATGAAAACAAATCCACCCTTTTTTATCCATCTCAGGGGGAGGCCATTTTGCCACGTGCTGTCAACTGAAGATGACATCAATGTTGCTCAGGGCTCAGACAACGACCAATCACAGGTCACCTGTTTTCTGAATCTGAGCCATGATTGGTAAATCACAACCAATCACAGATCACCTAATTTCTGAAGCTGAGCTGTGATTGGTTGTTACCTGAGACCTGCGCAACAATGATGTCATCTTCAGTCGACAGCAAGTGGCAAAATGGCCGCCCCCCCGAGATGGATCAAAACGGCTGGATTTTGCTACTAAACTCATATTACACTCACACGCGAGGAAGCAAGTCGGTTGTGTTCACTCCCACAACGGCACAAATGCACATTTATAACTGCACGTCTGAGAAACTATGAAAAGAAGAAGGTACTTTGAGCCCGAAAATAGAAGTTAAACTGTTAAACCTCACATAACTGAGGTCATGACATCCTACATTAGCTTCCAATGCCAAAAATTTTGTGCGCCTTTCACTCCTTATCTTCCTAAAATTGTTGAATAAAGAACTGTAACTTCCGTAGTGTTCATCTTCAGAACTTCCACCAGATTTTCCTTTTGTTTATATGACATTACAGTACTGTGCTGTCATTACGACACCATTTTTGTCCAGTTATGCCTCTTGGCTTTCACAAGTGTACACATTCCAACAGCATCATTCGTATGAGCTTGAGAAACTGTTTCATGTTTATATTGGGTCCAGGGGTGTGGGTACCCTTTCTTTAGTAAAAGCAAGACTGTGTTTTTTGACAGTCAGCGAGAGATCATGAGTAATCCCTTAGTTATGTCACTAGGCCAAGACTGACAGTGGAGTTCCCACGATGCACCAAGCATCTTTTTTTGGGTCATATTCATACAACGGTATAGCTCAGTGCACAATATATTAATTTAAATATTCATCATTGCATAAAATATTAAAATTAGGTCCCTGAGCTAGAAGTGATACTGTATTATAGCACCATACAGCAGCATACACATTGTGTTTTCATATACAGTGAAAACCCATTAATTCATTCACTCCCAGCCATTTTCACAGAAGCAATCCCGTTCGCTCCCGGCTGTTTTACTGGATTTGGATTGATTTTGCAAGGCCCACGGAATATTTCGTTCAATGGCTAGAAAAGCATGGAATCTACCAAAAGAAAGATTAAAGTCTCTTCTTTTATCAGGAAAAAAAATATGTTTCTATCTGTTTGCGTTATGCAGCAATTAGCATTAGAAGCGAGCTAAGTTTCATCAGTTTTCACAAATCTATTTAAAATTCTAAGTAATTGAGCTTTTTTTCTAGATGGCCCTGGTTGATCTCCTTTGCTCTGCTGCCACCTGCTGGCCGTTTGTGTAATAACTACCATTTCTGCAACCGTTCTTTGCAGTTGAGAGGCTGCATCAAAGCCTTCTGTATGCTCTAGCATAAAAAAAACAAAACAAAAAACGTATAAATACGTCTTTGGGACACTTACAACATTAATAAAAAACGTATTTACACGTTTTTGGGAGCAAATGAGTTAAAAATGTTTGCATTTAAAAAAATAAATGTAAGCAGGCCTATAAATATAAAAGTTGCTGTATGTTTTGTCAGGAGCCAGCCAACCGTGTTGTGAGCGAGACAACGGCAAGGCCAGCTACGTTTGTTTACACAGAGCCACTCACTCACCCAAATAATCAGCCGCCATGGTCCTTTTCTAATCCCCACACACAAAGTCAATCGAGGCAGGTTGAGCTGGCAACAGCCTCGATAAGATACTCAAACACTGACGACGCTTGATCAGCGGGCTGCTGCATCTCCTTCACACAGCGTCTGCTTGTCCCTTCCTAACGTGTCACGGTTTGGGAGTTCACCGCCTCATGGGATGCGTCCGTTTACGCTTTTGAACAGATACAAGATAGACAGAAGTATTGGAACACATGGTCAAATGAGAGTACGAAAAAAAAAAAAAAAATTGAGCTTTTAGACAATGTTGAAGTGTGTCAGTGGGAATGAGTGTCTATTGGACCAGAACATTTGTTAGGGTGAGGTTAGGGCTCTCAAGTTTATCCACAGCAGGCGTGTGAATTATGGGAGAAGCGGTACAGCCGCTCAGTACATCCAGAAATTAAAGGAAATATTTACAGCACTTAAACTTGACTCCTTAAAATTAAACAAGACGGAGCATAGACTTAAATCTGATGGAATGGGCGAACTTGCCGAAAGAAATATGTTACAACTTTGTGACATCATGTTCGTTAAGACTTGACGCTGTAATTGCTGCCAAAAGGGCATCAACAAAATACTGAGCAAAGGCTGTGAACATTAACATGGGGAAAAAAAAAATATGTTTGATGTCACTTTTTTCAGAACGATACCAAGTTTGAATGCTCAACTGTATTTGATGCAATACCAATTAGTGATGGGAAAATGAAGCTTCATGAAGCACTTGCGACAAGACACGACACGACACGACAAGTCTTGAAAAGAAAAGAAAAGAAAAGAAAAGAAAAGAAAAGAAAAGAAACGAAACGAAACGAAACGAAAGAAACGAAAACAAACGAAAACAAACGAAAAGAAACGAAAAGAAACGAAAAGAAACGAAAACAAACGAAAACAAAACAAAACAAAACAAAACAAAAAACAAAACAAAAAACATGTGTTTCATGAAGCTTCATTCACTCATCATAATACCGTATTATGCAAATTAGCACCGCAGTGAAGTTACAGTAGGGCCATAATCTGAACAGCTTGCTTAAAGACGCATTTCTTAGCATTGGCAGTTCACAAAAAAAAACATTTAGCTGTATAAGTTCACACTTGATTGGTCGTCAGGTACTCCAGAGAGCCAAAAGAAAATGTGTAAAAAAAAAAGCAAATAAAATGTTACTTTTTTGTTATGGTCCTTTAAAAGGAATTCACATTTGAAACTGACTTGATCTGATCCAGTGTGTTCCTAACATTGATTAACATTCCTCTCATGACCTCACCGTTTTGTCCGCGTCGAAGGCGAGCATATATTTGCCTTTCACACCTCTCGTACGGGACGAGAGCAAACGATTATGCGTGTCGGCTGGTGTGTGTATGAGATAGAGCGCAAGGAATGGGGGAATGGAAGGATAAAACACAGCTCAGTGATACTCCATAATCTATCTTGCAGCAGCACGTCTCAATATCACAGCATTTCAGACATTTTGCCTCAACTTGGCAATGCGGCGCCACTTCCCCTGATCAGTGGAGTTATTTCGGTATTGTGTGGCGGGGATGCTGCAGGACGGAGATAGAGTTTGCAACGGCGCAGATGGGAGAGGCGAAAGCTCCGGTAGCTCGGTATCGCATGCAAAAATGTTCGGTATGTTCTAACACAGATAAAGCTGACATATTCCGAGGCGTTTCACAGACAATATCCATGAAGGAACAATCTCCCATCTGCCAGTGCAGCCTCTCTGAAAATCCTCTCTGCCATGCTTGATGAGAAAGACAAAACATTGGCTGTCTGCATATCGCTCCTTATCAAGGTTCTACCTGGGCCGTGCGTGATATCAACAAACCATCACCCCGCTCGTGAGCTGGGGCTACTACAAATAAATACAAATGCGGCTTCTAAACAGTTTTTCATGGTGTGATGCCCTACAGAAACTATTTATGCATGCCTTCCTGTGGCTTTAAATATGGAGCGTGAGTGGACAAATCAAGAGAAGCACATGGACAGTTTTTTTTTTTTTTTTTTTTTTTTTTTTTTTTTAAATATCATCTTCTTACATTCTCACGTCTGCGTGAAGAAGGATTACTTTGTGAGGGGAATGTCAATGGAGTCGCTGCTGTACTGCTTTTCTCCACTTGATGGTGCAGATAGAGAAGTCTGTCCCGTATGTGCAAAGCCTTAATTTTACCTCTGCCCACTAAACTGCCATGTAAAACTTTCACTTTGATAATGCAAGACAAGATCACATCTGTCGGCACACTTGCACAACGAGATCTACTGCGAAATGCTGCAGAAGGAATTATTTATGCCATTACAAACATGATTTTCTCTTACTAAAAACATTACTAACAGCACTAAATGGTGCATAAGTTTATTTTTATTTTATTTTTTTATAAGAATCCTACATTAATATTGGATAATTTGTTCACTATTTGTTCACTTAAGTACAACCATTTGATTTACCCCAGTTGACAATATTAAGAACAATAATCTAAATTTTTATTTAAAGTGATATAAAGATATTTCTTTATATTAAATCTAATAATTAATTGTGAATAGTGGGAATTATGTTTGCATTGTTTACTATTAATTATTATTATTATTATTATTATTATTATTATTATTAGGGATGGGCGAGTACCGATACCAGGTATCGGTATCAGGCCGATACCAGCCTTTTTTCAAGTACTCGAGTACTCGTGACGCAGACGAGAACAAGCGACCGATGGCAGAGGGGGAAGACGTTAAGTGAGTCCTCCTTGCCTGTAATTGGCGCTAGCTTGCAGCAGTTTTTCACCAAAACTTCACCGGTTTGGAAATACTTCAAAATTGTGAATCTTAAACTAAAAGAGCATTTTTGCGTTTTATTTTGAGCGTTAAATACTATTGAAGAGTGACTGTGCTGTTTTTTTTGGTTTTTTTTGACAAAATTAAAGGAAATATATTTGTTTAAAAATATCTTTTAGTGATTTTTTTTATTTGTCAAAATAATTTTACTGGTATCGGCAGTTGGTATCGGTATCGGTGAGTACTGAGGGTCTGAGTATCGGTATCAGTATTGGTTTGAAAAAAAGTGGTATCGAACATCCCTAATTATTATTATTACTGCGATTGGCTGGCAACCAATTCAGGATGTACCCCACATACTGCCCGAAGCCAGCTGGGATAGGCTCCAGCACCCCTGCAACCCTTGTGAGGAACAAGCGGTTAAGAAAATGGATGGATAGATGGATTCGTGTTATTATGACAGCCACACATATCCCATTCAATATCCCGTAGTAGTTGTCAAATAATGCCACAGTTTGTGAGTGCATTTTTCATAAATGTCCAGTAATGACATTATTTCAAAACATTTTGTATGTCTTTTAGTGCGTGAACAAAAAGCTATATCGTGTGCGTGCGTTTGTGTGTCCTTCCTGTCTGTGTATTGTCGCACCTGTGCTCTCTGTCATGATGTTATCATATCCGAAACACCTGCTCCACTGTCTAAGGTCACCGACTACACAAAGCAGCCGGCCATCTGAAAATAAGTGTGTGTTTTGCGTGCAAGTGCGTTTGTGTATGTGTGTGATTATAAAGTGTATGGAGGTAATTTAAATGCAGCCTAGCTAAACCCAGCACATCACTCACAAAGTGCCATGCAACCAAAAGAAATCAAATAAAAATTGATGTTGCAGTGTCACTTGATATGTCCAGTAGGGATGTCACAATAAGGGCAATATCGTGATATCGCGATATTAAAACTGCCACAATATCGTCGTCGTCATGTTCACAATATTTAAAAGGAACACATCTGTTAGAAAAGTCAGGTTGATTTGCATTTGTGCAGTTCTAGCACCCTCTAGTGGCTAGTTTATTAGTGCAATTTAATTTTTATTAGGGATGTTTTGGCCTTCTATGTTTAAATTCTATGCTAATTGTCAAATGAAGGGGAACCTAATTTGCTTGTGAAGCGATCAATGTGTGCTTGCATTAGCAAGTAAGTGCCTCAATATTGTTATTAGAGATTGTAGGTGGTTTATATGCATTGCTGTTATGTACAAAAGCACAATATTGTGCTTTTTTTTTAGTATGAGCTCTCTTTTTTTTACAATATTGTGATATTTTTTTTTTAAATATCACCAACGCCCCCACAATATCGTGATAATTATCGTATCGTGACCTTCATATCGTGATAATATCGTATCGTGATGTTTGGATATCGTTACATCCCTGATGTCCAGTCTATGTTAAGACATACAATTAATTTTGCACTCGTTTGTTGGCAGAGTTTTTTCGTTGTGATAATTTGATTGTTGAGAATTGTTTGATGAATCGTGTCTTAATGTTTTGTATTTGTTTGACTGTATTTGCCATTATATTCTTCTGCAAACAAATCAATCAACTGACTCCAACAAGATGTCCGTGTGTCTCCGTGAATAAACAACAAATCTGCCAATATTAAACCGAAAGTAGTTATTAGACAATTAACTCGTGAAGCGCAGTAATAACAGAATGACGAGCTCCAGGCTGCCAACAAAACAAGAGAAAAACATTTTGATAAAAGGTTCCTGAATGAGACTGCAGGACATCACTGCACTGGTTGGATTACTGTGTGGAAGAGAAAAAATGCATTATAATGTGCCTGTTGGTGCTTTTGCAACGCTTCCTTCTCTTTATGACAAACAAGAAAGCTTTTTCTGATTGAAGACAATTCCAGCTCTTCAAGCCATAACAAGAATCCCAACAAGGTTTCTTTTTTTTTTTTTTTTTTTTTTTTTTTTTTTTAATATCACCAAAAGGAAGACATTTCACGCACTGGGAGCCTTTTGATATTTGCTCTCGCTCCCGCTCTCTGCCTGTCTCTTCCCTTTGTGTGCGTAAATCATCTCTTCCCCGCGGCCTGTCTGTGATCATGTTGATGGGAAACAAAGAAATCATCTTGAATGGCACATTAATTTCCTCCGTTCTCCCCCTGCCCTCCGCTTAATGAAATCCCCTCTGCCACAGGGCTCGACAAGCCACACTGGCAAGTCGTCACCAGCCAGTAAATATGTTTACCTTGGAGCACTACGCTAATGGACTGTTTACTACGGGGAGGCGGCGAGGGCGGTTACAGAGATCAGACAAGCTCCGGGCCGCGGGTGCAAGTTCCTCAGACCAAATAACACCTCTTCGACGCATCTCGTTGTTTTCATTCCCCCTGGATTGTTTCTCTAACCCACTCGTTGGATTCGATGTGGATTTTTGAGCAGATTGGGTTACTTTTACCCAAAGTTGGGTTAATTATTTTGATGGGGTTAAAGACTGGATCTGGTCGCCATTTTGGACACATGTTTTGTGCTGAGCAAGTTAGGGAGTTGCCCACTGTGGTAACCCCTGACGAGGGAATGTTGCTCATTCTTCTGCTTTATGGGATCCTGAGCTTGATTATTTGAATCAGGTGTGTTGGAGGAGGGAAACATCTAAAACAGTGGTGTCCAAACTACGGCCCGGGGGCCATTTACGGCCCGCCGTCCATTTTTTAGTGGCCCGTGACATATGCTAAAAATGGCATTTGACTCAGTTCAAAGAAAATAAAAACAAAAATGTTTGGAGATGGTCAAAGTAAGAAAGGGGGGTTCCGAAAAACACAGGTGCTATTAAAGGTTATTTTAGTTAACTAAAACTAACGGAAAAAATAACACTGAAATTCAAAAAACAATGTCGTTAACGAAATAAAATAAAAACGAAGATGCTTTTCTAAAAAAAGAAAACTAACTTAAAGTACATTTTATGTTTACAAAACTAACTAAAATAAAACTATAATTATAGCAAAAATGTCCTTCGTTTTAGTCTTTGGTAAATCATTTAATGCATGAGCCTTTGGGGATGATTTTAAATGTGATTTTTAATAGATTTATGTTGATACAAAGCAGAATAATGACATCACGCCCATGGTGTTTTTTAAATAATGCACACAATACACATAAAAAAAAAAAAAAAAAAAAAAAAAAGATCTAAAACTTGTACATGAACACATTAGTAGTAGTAGTTGTAGTTGTAGTAGTGGTTGTGGTTGTAGTTGTAGTTGTAGTAGTAGTAGTTGTAATAGTAATAGTAGTTGTAATAGTAGTAGTAGTTGTAATAGTAGTAGTAGTTGTAGTAGTTGTAGTAGTTGTAGTCGAAGTAGTAGTAGTAGTAGTCACACCCGTCACCATGGGCGGGCCATAGGGGTCCGTGCCCGCCCACCAAGATGATTGTGCCCGCCCATTTGAGGCATGGATCTCTAAAATGGTTCTCCTTTTTTATCATTATATTTTTCCATTCATTCGGTTTAGCACTCTTATATCCGAGTGTCAGTAAACGCAACACAGGTCTCGCGGTGTCGGAGGTATGTTACGTTTGTGTTAGCTGCTTCAGTTCATTGCTTCTAATGCTCGCCCCTCGCCGAATTGTTCCTGTTTTCGGCTACGGCCAACGGTGGCCGTTTGTACAAGACAAATAAAAAGGGTGACATTTCCAAGTAACGTTTTCTGGCGGCATTCTTGCAAGATGTCACAATATGAAGAAATAGTTGTAGATATCTGCAACAGCCATCACAGTTTTACTGAAAATAATGCTAGATATGCCTTACGCTGATTTATACGCATACGCGACAAATATGTCAATGTTGGCGTGCAATGCAAGAGTCGTACATTTTGTACAAGTGAAGCTGTATGCTTCTGAGGACGCTGGCGCACAAGACAAGTGAGGAGGGACATACTACAAACTACTTTCGTGTCACCAACTAAAGAGTCACTTGGAAAAAAAAAAACCTACGGGACCCACATATCGTTTTGGCATCTACAATGAGGTAGGATTTTGCTTTCCTTTTTTCTTTTTAATTCTGCTGCCGACACCGTTCAAACAGGTGGCCCGTTCGAAGCAATATGTCAGCGCATCCGCCCTATTGGATGTGGCAATTGTATTTGCCATTACATCGGCAAAAATAGTAAGATTGACTTTGAATAGGATAATATAATCAAAGGTAATAATAATTCCTTATTAATCCAATGAGTTGTGGCTTTATGATACATCTACAAGGAGAAACAGAAGGAGGCATCTTTACAAATAGCTTCACTTTGCCTCATCCAATATGGCTGCGGCGTCAACGTACTCACGACGCCACTGCAGTCTACTTTATGTGTGTGTACTGTAAATGCGGTCTATGATAAAACTGTCAGCGGGCGCCATTCAATGGATAGATGCACGACAGTGCTACATAAATTTATCCAAATATATTGGCCAAGTTAATGCTGTCAGTATGGTATTCACAATAATTGGGCCCGCCCATGCATTTCATGTGCCCCCCTTAAGCCTGGGCTCTGGTGACGGGTCTGGTAGTAGTAATAGTAATAGTAATAGTAATAGTAATAGTAATAGTAGTCGTAGTAGTGGTAGTGGTAGTAGTATTAGTGTTTTTATTTGCATGTATGGATGTATGCTTGTGTTTCTAAGACTTCCAAGGGCAGAGGCAGTAGCGGTCTGTGATAACGCTCCCTGTCTCATCTATGGGTGTCTGGCGCCTGGCAGCACTATCAGCGACTGCGCCTGGATGTGGCCCACGCACACGCACGCGCACACGCGCAATCACAGGACCCTGCAGCTGGTGACAGGCTGCATCTCTCGGTGTGCTGCCAGTCTGTCCAACACAAAGCTCTCTATCCAGCTCTTATCTCTAGTGATTTCCTCCCCTGCCTTCAAACTTAGATATGCACTCGGTACAAACAGGGCGTCTGCAGGGTTTGGGCCCTGGGAAGACGGCAAATCTCTGGGTGGCAAAGTATGGACACTACTTCAGTTGGGGCAAACTTTCTACCTCCATCTTCTGGACTACATTTTTTCACACTCACACACAGTCCCTGTCCCATTTCCTGTGATTCATCTCCGTTCTTACACCATTTTAATCGACCCTCCCCCCTCTTTCCCTCGCACCCAGACACACACTCCCTTTATTCCGACAGATTCCATCGATTGATTTCCCCTCACTGTGACACATTTGGTGCAGCCGCATGCGGCCTATTAATTATATCCACAGCAGACTCTCGTCACGCTCTTCTTTTTAGCAACAATGCGAGCCCTCATGCGCAAACGCTGCCACACGTCGACATGCATCTGCCTCGGAGCGGATAACCTCTTGTATGCACATCAGGCCTCACCCGCTAGGAGATAGAGGGATGAACCACGAGTGTGTTTGAGGTAAACAGGCATCCGTGGTGGCGTCGGCTCCTGGAGTGTGTAATCTGGCTAACACCTGCTAGCTGTGTGGCTCCACTACAAGTCCCACAAGAGCCCGAGGAGGCTGATGGTAGACTTTAAGTGCGCCTGCTCCGAAGATTTGAAATGGCCCTATTTGTTAGCAAAAAATAGGACGCTTGCCGGGGGATGCAATTTCTAACTTTTAAGGGGAAGTCAACCCCCAAAAATGTTGTTTTTGACAATAATATCTTCTATGCAGCCCCAACTATTGTCTAAATATGGCATTCTGGTTAATATTGCATTAGTAGAATATGAAGCAGAAAAATCCAGCCGTTTTTATCCATGTCAGGTGGCGGCCACTTTGCCACTTGCTGTCGACTGAAGATGACATCAATGTTGCTCAGGTCTCAGGTAATGACCAACCACAGTGCAGCTTCAGAAAATAGGTGAGCTGTGATTGGTCGTTGCCTGAGCCCTGAGAAACATTGATGTCATCTTCAGTCGACAGCATGTGGCAAAATGGCCGCCCTCTGAGATGGCTAAAAATGGCCGTATTTTGCTTCACCTTCCACAAATGTAGTATTAATCAGAATTTCATGTTTAGACTAGTAAAGTTACATATAACATTATTGCCAAGAAATGTTTAAGGTTGCCTTCCACTTTAATGCATTTATGACCTTTAACAAGATAGCAGTGCCAGAAACATAACAACATAGCATAGCATAGCATAGCATAGCATAGCATAACATCCTCCTAAATTAATAGCCTAAGTCAGGTAACGACCAATCACAGGTCACCTGCCCTCTGAGTTTGGTCATGTGATATTGGCAAGCTGTGCTGCTATTGGTCGTTACTTGAGCCCTGAGCATCTGAGATTTCATTTTCAGTCGACAGCAAGTGGCAAAATGGCTGCCTCCTAAGATGGAAAACCGGATGGATTTAGTTGCTTCTTTATACTCCACAAACGCAATATTAATCAGAATACTGTGTTTAGAATAGTGGGGCTGCGTAAGACATTATTGTAACAATTTTTGGGGGGTTGCCTTCCCCTTTAGATGATAATTTGAGATGATAATGACAATAATTTGCTGAATGAATTGATGTATACAGTTAGTCAGCAATATGATATCCACCACACACGTCAGCAGAGCTCAGAATTAATCTGCCTAGGCCTCGTTTAAATACACCGATATCACATTACACCACCTGCACCCTAAGTTAGACCCGCTCTTTTCAAGTCTAAAATCTACTTTTGTAGACTGTACAGTGATTGCCCAAATTTATTACTGTGAGGGCCGCAAACAGAAAAATGAAAGAATACAAGGCACATTTTGACCCCCTGCCACCTTTTTATTAAAATTACTGTTATGTTAGTGTTATGGATTAGATGCTGTAGTTTGGACACCCATAAACCACTATGGTCATATGGCAAGGTGAAAGAACTCTTGCTGATCATTCAAGGATGAAAGTTACAGCCAGATGCTTTTGAAAAATCCAGAGGAAAAAAAAAAAAAAAAAAAAAAAGGATGTCTAGTCACTCCACAAATATTCCTGACTTAAAAGAAAGAACAAACGCAAGAAGAACTGACGGAGGCTGATTTGCACAACACATCTTGGCCATTGTGTGTGTTTGTGTGCATCTGGCAAACAATACAGTAAGCTTTCTTTGTAGTTCTGTTTTCATTCTTCTTTGTATTCTTTAACAAAAATGTTTATAATTATTCCCATAATTTCTATTACATTAAGATAAAAAAAAACAAAAAAAAAAAAAAAAAACTGAAGTTATGCAAGTGTACACTATCCGTAAATGGCCATCCTATCATCTACTTTGAGGCTGGGGAAGACACTTTAAATATTAGAGGTGATGTTCAAAGGCAATCCACGGTGATGAAAACAAGCGGGCACGCTGAACAGCTGCTGTTGAGGATATTGTTCAAAAAAAGGGAGGGGGGGGGGAACACAGATTTAGAACAGATTACAGAGCCTTTTCCTCCAGGGCTTCCATATTCCAGATTGACAGTGTGGCGGATTGTGAGATCAACCTGCAGATTTTCATATGAAAAGATGTTTTCCATCAGAGATTAACGACTGTTATTATTCATTAACTTTATTCCCCACCACAATTGTCCCTCCATCCTCTAATGCAAAGCTTTGTTTAGCCCACTGCCAGTGGAGTAAGAGCGCAGGAATGAGACAATCCCGACACAGTACGCATGCAGAGATCTGGAACGAGAGGCTGGAAGGAGCACGTTGAGGCGTTTCTTGGCGTGAAGGCATAACACTGGCAGGGCCATGCTTTACATCATACCATAAACAAAGGCTGGGGCTCATGCATTATTCATGTGCAATAATAGTGAAGGGCGTATGCATGGAGCAGATACATTAATCATATGATCATCTGGAGTTTACACTTGCTCATACGGTAACTGTTGGTTTGTTTGTATACATTTGTTGATTATTTGTTTGATCGCTGCTGCTGGGGTTGCCCATATACAATTTATATGTGGGCGGATGCAAAGGAAAACGTTGTTTGGTTAGGGTTTCTGTTTGATGCATGATTTATAGTTGTGTTTTGAATGAAATGTAAAATAAAATAAAACCTTACCGGTATTACTTTCAGTGATGTGGCTTAATTTGTAAATGTATTTACTGGAAAGACAAAAAACCAAAAAACAAAAACCAAAAAAAAAACATCTATTTTACGAACAGCCAAATACAATATAGGATATACTCGTTATAGTACGTTAAATCCCGAGTTTTTACCTGAATATTATTCCTGAAAGTAGATGAGTATTCTAGTAAGCGGGTTATATGAAAACACAGAGGAAGTTGACCTAAGTCAACAGGACAGTTAAAAAGTTCAGGGGAAATGCAAATAACATACATCATATTCAACACTGATGCTGATTATTAACATTATATTATTATGCTACAGTCGTTTTGCTAGTAGATGTCGACTCTAACAAGTATAGCTTTGACAAACCAATTTCTTAATGGGGAAAAATGTATGTGTTGGACATTAATGACAAATTTGAAAACTGATTGCTGAAATAAATAAATAAATAAAATCCTGTTGGTGAAACATATAGTTTAAGTTAAAGAGGCCAGTAAATTGGATTGACATAGCAACATAAAAAGGCTGAAATCTGATTGTACAAAATAAATAAATAAATAAATAAATGAACGAACTATCATCCACATCCACTTGCAGGAAGCGGTGCGGACAAGCAAGTAAAATACTGCAAAATGAAGAAAATAGAATCCATAAAACAATTTCATGAGACAAATATTGGAATCGCGGTTGCAAATGTCAGTCAGCACTTCTGACGGTGTTTAAAGCCAACAGAGAAGGCATTGCTTAACCTGATTGTTTTGGACCGTTTGATAACAACATACAGCGAGCAGCAAAAAAAAAAAATACTATAAACAAAAAAATCTGAACAGCTACATCAGTGTCCGTGAAAATGGATATGTGTGTGTTGTATGGGTACACAATACTGCAGGTGAATGCATGTGCACGTGCTGCTGTGTGTTCACAGATGATCCCATGCTAAAAAAAAAAAAAAAAAAGGGGGAGAAGAAAAAAAAAAATCCCACAGGGTGAATCAATAGATGAGGCTGGATAATGGAGGCCTGCTCGGACAGCTGTGCTCCGGTTTCCCGTGTGCCCGACAGCCTGGAGGACTGACTGAGTGAGTGACTGAGTGAGTGGCTGACTAGCTGGCTAACAGGCCGGCCGTGGGGCTTCACTTCGACCACATGCTGCGACACACCTGCTCAAGGTGTAGAGCAGTTACAGTTACTAATGTTAGCATTGCATATTTTTGTATAATTTTTAAAATATATATTTACGTCCGAAGCCATAATCCAAAACGAGCTCAAATGCAATACCTAACATTTCAATAGCAAGTTCACAACTACATCAGCATGTTTGACCTTCCTTTTCTCGCTCGCTCGCTCTCTGATGGTGGTACAAATAAATCTTCCAATTCATTTCCTTAAGTGCAGCAGTCATTGATCTCGGATTTACTAGGTCACAAAACGTCCAATGAATATCAACAAGCCCTCAGCCTTGATGGAAATTTTATTACAGTGTTACGCTCATATATCAAAATCCTCCAATGATGAATTCCCCCAGGCGAGTCCGGTTCTATTGCAAAGTTTTATTTACAAAGATCACGTGAAATGATTTTTCTTTCACAAGCACGGCCTCAGTCAAAGTCAGAGTTTTTCTCTCGATTTGAACGCCTCAATGTAACGGACTCCATCAAAATGTTTTTTTTTTGTTGCCATAATTTCATGGTGGTAACAGTGGTTTGTATTTTGTGCGAAACGCTACAAAACCTGCAGAAAGGAACAAGGTCGTTTTGTTCCTTGAAGACGAGTTAAAGGGGCTGTCTGTCGGTTTCACTCAGTAAAATGCACTTTTTAAATACAGAATTTAAACAAACGAACTACTTCTCAATTTATAGATATGGGCTTTTCATAACGTATGGGGGTGATTTTGCCCTAACCCCCCCACACCCCCAGCCTGTATTTTGCCATTTTGTGTTTGTTTTGTAAACAGCGGGCCGTTTCTGTGGAAAGACAGTGTTTACACCCCTCCAGCCAATCGCAGAGCGGGGGGTGGCGTGTCGCAAATGAGGCCGGGCGAACGTGTCAGCTGCGTGACGTCACTCCCGCGGCAATTTGAAAGCACACACGGATTTTTTTTTTCACTCACTCATTCACACATGTAAGCTTCTGTGAGTGAGTTAGTGAAAAAATAATAATAATCCGTGCGAGCTTTCAAATTGTGCATTTTCCTGAGTGAAGCCGGCAGACAGACCCTTTAAAAAGCCTTCAATAAGGTCACATGATCATTTTAAATTAATCATGCCAATCAATAACTTTTCATTTCAAGTGCATTGTATCAATGTAGATAAAGTGCTGTTCTGTGAATTACTTTGCATTATCAGCATTGAAAAAGTTCAAACGAGCCCCAATTTTGCAATGGAATTGATTGTTGTTGAAGACTTTGTGCTTCATATGGAATATTGATAAATTTTAAAATTCTCATACTTCTACACATATACAAAAGACAAAACATCTCTATGACCTTGAGAGTGAGGAAAGAAGACATAGGACACGACAGCAGATGACAACCTGATCCTCCTCACTGGGTCACTGTCCAAACAGGTCAACAATGCTGCATGAGCAAACAGGTCACATTAGAACCGCTGAGTGCATGTGCGTGCGCGCGCGTGTGCAGCAGCTTAATGGGACACCGCTGAAGCATGTCACTGAGGCGATCGATGGACTCAGACATCTGCGCAGTGATGGTATGCAAAAGTGTGTGCGTGCGTGTTGTCCTTTGAGTCATGTAACAGTGCACTGCCTTTGTAATAGAAGAGGAGAGTTCCTGTACTCATTTATTGATGGCAACATGCAAGACACATTCAAGCATGTGAGTCAAAATATTAAATGTCAGGACTCGGCATGTAATTTCTTGTACAATATCTAAAAGTTTCTGTTTTGATTAGCATACAGTGCACTCGATTCTATTGTGGAACTCCTGTTATAAAATTTCCATTACAGTCGACATTTTTACACTGTATTTATTTATTAATTTAATAGGGATATAATATGGAAAGTCTGTATTTATGGCACTTTACTGTACTTTAAATTATTTAATTCAATCTCCGGTGTAATAACCTTATTTATTGATTTTATTATTATTATTATTATTATTATTATTATTAATTCAATCTCTGGTGTAATAACCTTATTTATTGATTGATTGAATTTTTATTTTTTTTATTTTTATTATTATCTTTATTAATTCAATCTTTGGTGTAATAACCTTATTTATTGATCGTTTGAATTATTTTTTTATTTTATGATCTGTTCTCATTGCTGCTGGACATGTAAATTTCCCAGAAGGAGCCATCCCAAAGGGATTAATAAAGTCAAGTCTAATATAATTGTATAATATGGAACAATATTCCATAAATTGTTTTCACCTATAAAAAAAACACTGGTTGAAAAAAAAAATATGATGTTAGATTTTTATGCCGATTAAAACTAAAATTGGCATGCTGAGTCCAAAATTGCAGTCATTTTATTTCTAGCGAGTCAAGTTTTTTCCCCCCCTACAGCTTGAGTAGCATCAAATGCTACAACCCTCAGAACACTCCAGAAACATAAACATAAACACATGAACTTTTACAATTACAAATGTCATACACTTTGTAAAAACATAAGTGTTAAATAAACATTGCAGTCTTGCCTGTTTCTGTCATATTTAATTGTATGTCTATTTGAAATGTTTTATAATACAATAAAATACGTGTTAAGTACAATATTTTTCTTTTTAATGAAATGGGGATCCTATAATAATAATAAAAAAAACAACACCATGATAGAGACAAACAACTCAACCCAACTCAACAAAAATTCCCCAGTGTACACAGCAATTATAGTACAAAAATAGTTTGTAATAATAATGCAAGTAAATATTTTTAGTTTGATATGAATCTATTGTTGGCCTGGGTTTAAAAAAAAAAAAAAAAAAGAATAATCAATACCAAATCATTGTCCTTTTCAAGCCTGATATCGATTCATAAAACCATGAATCAATTATTTTATATATCTCTTTTCCCATAAAAAAATAACATTTTAAAAGGCAATTTTTAAGTATATCTGACTTTTTTATTTACTTTTTACATTAATAATTTAATGATATTTTATTACATTTATGACAATTCAGAATCTTTTTAATTTATATTTACAATTATTGAATTAGATTATTAATATTTACATCTTATACTTGCTGATGTCAATGTTTGTGTAACACAAGTGATTATAACGTGTTACTTTCATTAATAAACTAAATCATTTGACCAGTTACTGCCTCCGCAAAATGTATTTATTTGTGGAGTTTTTAATCATGTCCTTGACATTTAAGAAGAATTGATGTGCCATAATTAATCAATATCCGATTGAATTGAAGTGAATTGAATTGGGGAAAAAAATTGAAACAGAATTGAACGGGAACTCTTGTGAATCGAAATTTAATTGAGTAAATTAGAATTGATGTTTGGGAAAATAACTTTCATTGATTTTTTTTTCCCCCCTTTGGAGGAAAAGAGCAGGTGCACTGTTCTGTACCTGTGCAAAAGGCAAGGCATCACTAGTATATTATATTCTATTTTTACAAAAAAAAAAAAGATCCATAAAAAAGGAGAGTGAGACTGCCTGAGAGACAGACAGACAGACACACAGAAGCAGAAAGATGAGTGCGAGTGTGAATAGGAGGGAGAGAGAGTATGCTGAATCCCACTCAGACCACCTGCTCATCAGTTCCTCTGGCACAACAGATACTGTCATTGTCCACGCACACGCACATACACACACATAACTCTCAAATATAAAAATCTCCCGGTGCGCTCACAGAAAGCCTTTCCCAGTCCCTCCCACATCAGATGCTGGGCACACAGGCTTGATTTAAAACTGTTAGGTGCCATTCAATATGGGCTTGGTTGGCTGCCAACCTTCGGACATTTCTCCGCTCACTTACCTGCTCTCTTTTTTTTTTTTTTTTTTTTGTTCTCGTCTGCTTCAGCGCAATTTGAGAAGCTCCTTTCATGTGACTCAATGTTGGGTGTTAATGAGTAACAATTATAAAGTTTAATTTAGGCTACATTTGAAAGGTTGCTACTCATTGGGAACAAACAAAAAACAACAAACGGGCCCATTAAAAGCAGTTAATGTGAATGTCATGGCAGCGGAAGTACCTGTCAAGTCGCCAGGCTAACACAACAGCGGCTGGATACTTTATTGTTTCATTACCTCTACCAAGGAGCAAATGTTTTTGGCTGCTTTGCAACATTGAATTCCCCCGCATATCCGTGTATAATTCTGAACTTGAACAACATTTACACCTCTATTCTTTTTTTAAACTTGTGACCAGTAAGTCGTGGTGTGATGGCTAGCTTGATTTCCCTTTTAGATGTTCATAGTTTTGATTTGCATTAAAGTTGCCACCAACATCAATACAACCCTATCGAGAACTCATATCAATCGCTAATTTAGGACGCTAAGAAACTGTTTAATTAATTATGCCGTTAAGTCTCCGACGTAAGTTGCTAGCAGCTAGCTGTTAGCATTACCAACAAGTTCCTGTGGCTGGTGACTGTAAATGAGATTGACGGCTGGTACCTAGCTTACTTTAATTCTTTTTCAATATTCTGGACCAAGGCCACTTTGTAATTCATTCTCCATGTTTAAAGGAAAGGGATGTGCTTTAAATTGCACTTTGAGGTCTTTTCATTTAAAAAAAAAAAAAAAGAAGAAGAAAAAAAGAAAAAACAATAAATAGAATTGTCTTCATTTATTTTATAAAACACTTTTGCCCATTGAAAAAGAAAAACATTCAACTCAAAATGTCTATTGGCAAGAACTAGAAATAAGATTAGAAAATTGCTGTTAATTTCATGCAATTTTCAGGAAAAACGTTATATTTGGAAAAATATGGTATATCTTTCTTTAAGATTACCAGCCATTGTGTTTTTTTTTCTTTTTTTCTTTTTTTTTTGCATTTCTGTCTCAAAAATACTAGTTCTATCTAAACTTGTTATCGCTATTGGTAACTACTCAAAAGTTGAATACTTGTACTTGTCGTGTGCTGACGGGTTGGATCCCAAAGCGCAGACACAAATTAGGTTTTTAACTATTTATTTGCATAACTTGACTAAACGAAAAACAACGAGAATGCATGGAGAATCACGAGTCGCCAAGCCATCACCTAACATCACATAGCATTAAAGGTTCTTGTCGCCACATAACATCACATAGCATGAAATATTCTTGACATCACATAGCCTAAAACTAGTTGAAACTGGATGATGGTTACATCAGTACAAAATAGACGAGTTCATGACCTGTTGGGTGTTAGGTCAACTCAAACTTAACCCAGGCGTGACCCCAGACATGAGACAAGACCCCAACATTACTCCTGCATGACCCGAGTCATGACAGTACTGGTATCAGCCTGAAAAAAAGCTGGTTTAAGTCATCATTCTCTCTGCTTTCGCACCACCAAATTCGGACTTGCCTACGAACCTTTAAATGTGCCTGTAAACTTTTAAAACCCATTTTAAATAAAGATCGATGGCTTAAAATTTTTATGGGGATAAACTGTTGTGAAAATAAAATAACGTAAGTACACCGTATAGTTCAAAATGATCAGTCTGGGCCTTGCTCTCATTCAAAGCCACCTTCCCGATCTATTATTCACTACTGCGGGGATTCCATTGAAGGGACAGGTGCAGCTATGCACCCCCCCAGTGAAAGGCACAATCCGCTGTGTAAACTCGCACGTGCACACATCAAATCAAACAATTCATAATACGCAAGAGCGGCTGTTCAATGGCCATCCATCTCCAATGTGATGTGTATTGTTTGTTCAGAGTGGTGGTGGTGCACTCTCAGGTAGCCAAAGTAATGGCACCTGGGGTTATTCAGGCCTAAATGGCAGCTCTGGCTACACAAAGTGCCTGTGTGAGCACGGCAGGGGCTAATGCGCACCGCGCACACAATGCGTTCGCCCGACTACAAAGGACAGGTGTGTGCGTCCCCAAATTCCCCCCCCCCCCCCCCCAACCACCCCCCCCACCCCCGCACGTTGTCCGGGCCTCGCCGAGTGGTGGGCCCCGTCCATTAGCCGCAATTTAGCAGGATGATCCGAGCGCTTGAAGCGGGCCACATCAAACAGGTCTGGTGAATCCCAGGTGCCCGTTGCAAACGCACGCATCAGCAATAAGCGAGCCCACTTACGGGCCTAATGTATTCGGTGAGGGAAATGAAGATGTTGCTCTTTTGTTGTGCAGCGGACACACACGAGGGATTGTTTGCAAGTTCACATGGCGTCTGCTTGATGACAGCGGCGAGAGCAATTATACCCATAGATGCATATTAATATTTGACTAATGGAAAGATGATGCGGCTGTTAAGGCCAAGTAATCATGGACAGGACGTGGGGTGTAGAGGACAAAAGATCATTTTTAGTACAAAGGCAATTAAGGCAAAGTCTCTGATCTTGCACTATGTATGACATGAATGGGAATCAATATTATTTTGATTGTCATTAAAACACAATTGTTAATTCAGAGGAGAATGTGAATACATACATAAAGTAAAAACTGATTAATTAGGCTACTCTAATTCATCAGAAGCTTTATAATTAATTGCATTTTAGTACTTTACACAAAAAGGTATTGTTTTGAAATGTTTCAAATAAGTCAGCTACAGTACATTCTCGGTAGCTAAATGTACCTCCATTTAATTACAGTACTTTAAACAGAAAGGTATTGTTTTGAAATGTTTGTAACAAGTCAGATATAGTACATGCTAAGTAGCTAAATGTACCTCCATTTAATTACAGTACATTAAACAGAACGCTATTGTTTTGAAATGTTTTTAACAAGTCAGCCACGGTAAATGCTAGGTAGCTAAATGTACCTCCATTTAAACAGAAAGGGACTGTTTTGAAATGTTATTTCACAAGTCAGTGACGGTACTTGCTAGCTAGCTAAATGTACGTCTATTTAACTTTAAACCGAAAGGTATTGCTTTCAAATGCCCCCCCCCCCCCCAACAAGGCAGCTACAGTAGGCCCTACTTGCTAGCTAGTTAAATGTACCTCCATTTAAACAGAAAGGCACTGTTTTGAAATGTTATTTCACAAGTCAGTGACGGTACTTACTAGCTAGCTAAATGTACGTCTATTTAACTTTAAAGCGAAAGGTATTGTTTTCAAATGTTTGTTTGTTTTTTTCACAAGGCAGCTACATTCGGCCCTACTTGCTAGCTAGTTAAATGTACCTCCACTGAAAATTTTAGTCAGTTGATTGTTGTTTTTTTGCTGTTGTTTTGTTAAATTCTATTGCTAAAGGATGACTTAAGACTGACAACATACCTTAAACTAACATCGTCTAGAACGGTACTTAACACATGGATCTTCATCGTCTAATAGTTCTGTGAGTACCAGACCGAGAGAACACTAAAGCTTTCAAATATTGCAATGTATGATTTCTCCTCTTCAATGTAGGACAAAGCTCGAGGAGAACGGGTAAAATTTTGAATCAAAGGACACTATCTCCCAAGTTGCCTTGTTGATTTATGACTGAAATTATGGCCCCGTGGTGACCCTTCTGGGTGTCACCCAAACGAGGATGTGGCTCTCTGGCAGAGATGACAAAGTTTCCCCCTGCAAAGGTCACGCTCTGCCCCGCAGCAACAGTACACTCGTTGAAACTCATCACAAACCCTGGACACACTTCTCCTAATGCATCAAGTTCATCCGGGAGAAAGGAATAGCCTCAGGCCAAAGGACTCTGATGCTACAGCAAAGCCGCCTGCTTGATGAAAAGTGGGCACTATGTAGAAGTACAAGCGGCCGGGCTGTTTTACAGTTTATCTGTATTTATTTGGTCAATACGCACTAATATGCGGCCAATTAGTAGCTCTCAGTTTCAAAAAGGTTGATGACCCCCTGTTATGGAGAAAGTATAAAGACTTGGAAGAGTGTAACTCTCCACCAAGGCCAAACAATCCCAATTTAGTTCAGCATCTTACTCGATACCAGAGAATATTATGGTAATATTTATTTCTCCAACAAGTCCGACTGTCTCCCATTTAAAACTCCCAAGTTCTGATAAAAAATGGAACATATTATGGAAAATGCACTTTTTATTAGCTTGTACACAGATAGCTGGTTTTATGGCATGACAATGTTTTCAAATAAATTATCTTTTCAGATTTCTCGAAAGTCAATGTCAAACGATCTCCTTGCATAATAATCAGCCCATTTCTCCACAGCATCCAATGAGATTCTCATTATTTGTAAACCAGTCAATGCCCCCCTGTGCCCAATAAATGACGACCGACTGTTCTCCCACCTGTATTTACATTGGTTTGTCCTATAATTTGAAATCCTGTTAGTGTCGCGTCCGTCCCTGCCAAGGACATGTTGTTTTCAAATGCATAAATCAGCCTATTTGAATGTTTTTTTTCTATAATACCCCTGCCAAAACAAGTGACTTCCATTTCACTATTTAGACATTGAGAAAAGTTGAAGGTCAACTAAGCAAAATTGAGTTCCTTGTGTATGATATGCATCTATTTGGGGGTGACGTAGTTGTTCAAGTGGATGATGCAACGGGTGATTAATTGGGGCAAGTCATCCAATAGCGATCGATATCTCTGTCTATCTCGCTAGTAAACCTAATAGCCATCAACTGAATTTTATTAAAATAGTCAACCGAGATCTAGCGAGTGGTAACTGATGAGAACATGGCGTGGTAATTAGGTGTATTTTTTATATATGTATTTTTCATATATACCTGTCCACACATATCTACTTGGCTGAGTGCTAGCTGCTACTGTAGGTAGTGCATGTTAATGCTTCGTGTCCCCGCCTGCCCGCTGCCTGTTTCGCCACTCAGCTCCCCATATGCCGCTTCCCCTGCGCTCCTCTCATCCAGCCAATAGGGGCTTGATTAAGCCTGACTTGTCACCAAATTACACACACAAAGTTTACATGCATTCCCCGGCTCTCCAGCTGTTGCAGATTTGTTGCAAAGAATAAATCTTGAAGCAGTTGACTGAGCAGGTCTGCTGCCTCACTGATATGAGAGACGGAGGGGGAGTGAAAGTGCATAAGTGTGTGTTGGTGAGATTGGATATTTGGTGTTTTTAGGAATTTATATTGGAATATCACAAGCAGTTAGTATAAGAGGACAAGTTTAACGGCTGAAGGTGTTACAATGAACTTTGAACAAAATCTTAAAGCCTCATGAAAATGTGTATTGATGAACTATTGTTAAGCTGTAAACATTTTTTTGCACCCTACATGAAATGTAATTAGATTAATTCTGAATGGTAATAAGATTTTACAAAATAAGCTAACAATTGCTAATGCTAACATCACTCACAGAAGCTTACATGTGTGAATGAATGAGTGAAAAAAACAAAAAAAATCCGTGCGTGCTTTCAAATTGCCGCGGGAGTGACGTCACGCAGCTGACACATTCGCCCGGCCCCATTTGCGACCCCCGCTCTGCGATTGGCTGGAGGGGTGTAAACACTGTCTTTCCACAGAAACGTCCCGCTGTTTACAAAACAAGCACAAAATGGCAAAATACAGGCTGGAGGTGTGGGGGTTTAGGACAAAATCACTCCCACACGTTATGAAAAGCCCATATCTATAAATTGAAAAGTAGTTTGTTTAAATCCTGTATTTAAAAAGTGCATTTTACTGAGTGAAACCGGCAGACAGCCTCTTTAATGCTATGTGATGTTAGGTGATGTCAAGATCTATCTGTAAGAACTATGTGATGTCGACAATCTGTAATCGCGTTACTGGGTCAACAGCCAATCAGATAATTCCATGTCAGTCCTGTTACCCACATGTCTAGCCACAACCAATGGGGTCGATTCACTGTCTATATAAGCTGTCTGAGAAATGTGTGTGTGGCCGGATTATTACTCACTGTTCCTCTGTGCTTCTCCGCAGCCCAAGGGGGCTTGGCGTCTCGTGATGCATTCTCGTTGTTTTTCGTTTAGTCAAGTTATGTGAATAAATAGTTACAAATTTGTGTCTGTGCTTTGGGATCCAACCCTTCAGCACATAACAGCACGGACTCTTTTGTGTCACATATATTAACTGTCCAAAGACGTTGACTATTGCAACATGAACCGTCATTGATAGTAATGATAACCAGAAACTGTGATGTAATTTCAAAAAGAAAAACATCTGAAAGGCCAAAAAAAAAAATCATGTCAAGTTCACTCACAGTCTATCACAGCGTTTGTTTGTTTTTTGTGACTGAACGTGAAGCTACCACTTAAAAGTGGAGTTAGGTTTGTTTCTTGTTTACTTGGTTTGAAGCACTGCTGCACTAAACTTAAATCCATGTAAAAAGGTATGATGTTGGGCTACCTTTATTTGAATAAAAAAAAAAAAAAAAAAGTAATTTGAATCTAGTTAGTTATTAAGTAGTTGAGACAATTTAGACGCATTCTTTTTTCACACACCACGCCCCGATACCTCGGATCAGCAAAAGACAAAGTCCTCATTTTTATCACACTGTAAAAGCCCAAAATAAGTTAACTGTAAAGAAAAAAAAAAAGTTGCCATCCAAATGAAGCTAAAAATGCCAGTTACGTAAGAAATACTTTCAACGTTCACTAACAAATAGCTGGAATGAACAAACGTCCAAACAGACTTCTCCTGACATAAGGTCCATCCGCTAAACATTTTTTCCCGCAGATAATGACACTTTTCTTGTTTCCCCCTCCATATTTTTACGATTATGATTCTCTCTTCGATCACCAGAGCGACCGTGGCCGTTATCAGCGTGCAGGCACCATTACCCCACAAGGCCTGAATGAACCAGAGTAATGAGCAAAAAGCCTCGCAGCGCTCTCGACCGTTGATCAATACCATTAAACAATGTGCATTTTCAAGCGAGTCGCGTTGGAGAGCACAGACACTTAAATGGATATTCCTCATAGCACTAATGGCTTTGAACTAGGCCTCCATTACCATGTATAAAATGTTGCTGATTAACATAATCAAATGTCTCTCAGTGGATTTTTTTTTTGGTGTCAAAGATAATATGAAAAGACAGAAGGGTTGCTAATGTAATTAAGCGCATGCTATAATTACGACAGCCAATCACATGACCTCTTCTCCTAACAAAGCTGAATAAATAGTCCCATTATGCTGATGAGTGCATTGTGGTTTTACACAATGTCACATGTTTCTACATAGGACAATAAAGTTGTGCAACTTTGACAGAGCTAGCATGCTAAAATAATAATAATAATAATAATAATAATAATAATAAGACAGAAAATAACCACGCACAAAAAAAAAGCAAAAACATTTCTTTTTGAGGTAACAAAATGTATGTTTCTATTCAAATCGAGTCAGGAGGATTGCTGAAAAAAAAAAGGGCTATTATGATCAGTAGATTTAATTAAAAATGGTTTAATTTGCATCTCGGGGCTCTCCTCGTCACATCCATCTTGGCTAGCGGCGCCATTCTCCCTCCATATGTCCAATAAATAAATAAAAAGCTCAAAGAGATTTGAGGGCCTGACAAATTATTATTATTATTTCACATACAATTAGCAAGATGCTAATGGCTATGGTATTGATTGCTCGGCACATTTACATCAAGGTCATATTAAAATGTAATCAAAAAGATTTGATAATTCCTGCTGAGCCATAAAATTAAAAAAAGTAAATCAGGAACTCGGGCTTAAATGTCCGCTGGCACTTCCGATTAACTGGAGTATATTTTTTTATTAATTTGTATGCATTCATTTTTGGTTATTTTTCGCCCCCCCAACATACTAATTATAATCCCTCAAGGGGACAGACAATTTATATTATGCTGTTGTGTGTGTGTGTGTATATATATATATATATATATATATAAATATAAAATTATTATTATTATTATTATTATTATTATTATAGACACAGAGCCAGGGTAGTTTGAGTGTTTCTGTCTTTACATATTCTTTGTATTCAAATATCATCATCCAATAAAAAGTGCAAATTTCACAAATTGTTACGACCATACAGAGACAGACAACCATTTACACGTACATTTACATCGTCACTGAATAGGTACTGAACCCATGCCAAAAAAAAACAAAAAACAAACAAACAAAAAAAAAACTTCCTATTCACTTATAAATTAAGGAGTTACACACTTTTTATTCTTGTCACATGTGTTGACGTTATTATTCATCACATCATCACTATTGCACAGCACATCTATTGTGTTTCACAATCTTTAATAAGATGTTGTTGCGACGCGGAGCGCTAATTGAGTGACTGATGGTGAGGTTGGCTAATTGATCGGTGGAATTGAGTCAGCGGGAGCGCGATTAATGGCTCAATGATGAGCTGGTTGGAATCAAACATCATCAGCATCATAAATAACCACTTCGCACTGCGAGCATTTGCCGTCACTCAAAGCAATTTCCACAACTCAAATGTGAAATCTGCTCAATAATTCATTCAGGAGGGAGCAATAACCACATTCTTGACATAGAATTGAGGTGCATTTAAGATTTGTGATGGTTATGTGGAGCCAGTGGCTAACAAGTGTGGATATTAATTGCTTTAGATAGAAATAATTGACTAAAAGGGACGTAATAGGAGTAAAAAAAAAAAGCATGTTCTTGCCATCAATGTTCATTTCATACGATACTTTATGTTTTGTGGTTGAGGAAATTGGCTTTCTTGCATTTCACTACAAATATGAGTTTACAGCACTAATTGTCCCTGTATTGTCCCCCAACATAATATTTAAAAAAAAGTAAAAAAAAAAAAATCAGCCAATCATGGCTCACCTGTTTTCTGAAGTTGCACTTTGATTGGTCGCTATCTCTGCCCTGAGCAACTGTGATGTCATTTTGAGTTGGCAAATAGTGACAAGATGGCTGCTCCTGAGATGGATTAAAAAATGTTGCGACTTAATTAATATTCCACAAACGCAATATTATTAATTAGAATTCTCAGTTTAGACATATAACATATTGTAAAGGGAAATATGGGTTGACTTCCCCTTTAGGAGAACCATTAATTCTATTTAGAAAATGTTTAGGAAACGTTTTAAGGTGAACGCTTGCGATGCTAGCAAATGTTGATTTCACTTCAGGTCTCGTTCAAGGACACAATTTTTCCGATACATTCCTAAATGTTTCTAATTTCCATTTTGAAAACTTTTTTTTTTTTTCCAACAATTATATTTTCCAGCCAATCATTTTCTCATTAGGATTGCGGGTTAGCTGAAGCGTATCCCAGCTGACTTTGGGTGAGACGTACACGTACGGTAGCTGAACTCGTTCAAAGTTCACAAAATTCACAAGGCACATATAGACAAACAACTAGTCACACCTATGGATCATTAATAGTCTTCAATCCTTGCAATAATTCATCCAGAAGGGAGCTACAATCACAGCCTTGATGTAAATTGAGGCGTTTTTAATATTTGTCATTTATCCACACCCAGTGTACAGCCAAGTAATGAAGATATCAATTGGTGTAGGTAGAAATACCGTATTTTCCGCACTATAAGGCGCACCGCACTATAAGGCGCACCTTCAATGAATGACATATTTTAAAACTTTTTCCATATATAAGGCGGTACAGTAGAGGCTGAGGTTACGTTATGCATCCATTAGATGGTGCTGCGCTAAAGGGAATGTCAACAAAACAGTCAGCTAGGTCAGTCAAACTTGATTAATAGATTACAAACCAGCTTTCTGACAACTCCATTCACTCCCAAAATGAATAAACAGCTGTTTTATTATTTTCTCTGAGGTAAAGTATTAGTATTAGCTAGCGATCCAAGATGGCGGGATCTTCTGCGCATGCGCGTCACTGATCATGCAGGGTCACCGATAGCGTCTTGACAGCGAGACCTGTTGTGGCTCAGTATTGATCCATATATAAGGCGCACTGGATTGTAAGGCGCATGGGCAGCTTTTGAAAAAATTGAAGGCTTTTCGGTGCGCCTTAGAGTGCGGAAAATACGGTAAATGACGAAAGCACACAATAGGAGGCTAAACAAAAAAAGGCAAAAGAGAACCCTCATTTCATGCCAACAGACATCATCCACCATATCCGAGGAAGCTCCAGTATGTGCGTTTAGGAATGAGTTCGCGCGGCGCCTGGGAAGATATCGCCACACGTCCAAAAAAAATAAATAAATAAATAAAAATTCCTCATCAGTGGCAGCTCAACTCCTCCGCAGCAACTCTCTGATAGGTTAATCCCTGTATCACACTTCAACACCAGTTCACTAAGCGGCTTAAAAGGACACATTAGAACAGTGACAATGACCCGCTAATGGTGTTACATTTCTCTGAAGCATTATGAGCTATCTTTGACACCTTTATCGCATAATGAGATCTGTCAATTGGGGGGGGGAAGGAAGATCCTGCGCGGCGGTGGCCAAGGACGTTGATGTTTTACATAATAAATAATGACCTAGAAAAAGGCAAGAAGTAAACCTTGATCTGTTTGCAGTGCAGGCGAGAGAGAGGGCAACCCCTTGGGGGCCTTGAAGCTCAGCGTGACCATTTAGATTACTCACCAAACATAGCTCAGTCCCTGACCCACCGTACAGTATTTGATGGATGAATGCCTCATCCATCCAATGGCTGTAAAGATATTTTTCTTACAGCGATGTGCCCACACAAAAATAATGCTCATTTATCACTCCATTGTGGTACTCAATTATCATTTTCCTTCCTTGATAAAAAAAAAGTAAAAAAAAAGGTGTAGTTTCATCAAATGAAGATCTGAATCCAAGCCCAGTAGCACATAAAAAAGTAATTACGATATACATCGTTCAAGTGCATATCACAGTCAGTTTTATTTGATATCTGATTGGTTTTCTACGTCTGTTCAATCAAACTTTTTCTTTCATTGCACCATTTGAGACGATTCGCTTTCATCTGTTCAAAAGGTATTTAAAATCCTGCTTTGGTTCCTTGCCAAGCAGGCGGTTATTTACGTTTGATGTTTCAAATGTTTGACTGCATATATTATTACACTGCGTTTAACATTAGTTAAAATTCGCTCCTGTGAATCCAAGAAATCGTTTTCATTTGAAGGAGAATAAACTTTTATTGCCCACTTTACACAGCACGGGTGTCAGGTTTATTTCTTTTCATTTCTTTTCCGGTGATTTGTCAAAGAAGTAGCTGCGATTTGTGTCTCGTGGATTTACTTAAGTTAAAGTTGAACTGTCTATCTAGCCGCAGCTGTAGTGCTTGTCCTCATTGGGGTCAATTTAGGCTTGATTTAAGAACATAAAAATAGAACCTGAAACATGTTCTCCAAGCAATCCCTATTCATAGAGACCAATAACAATTCCTGACAGATGTGACGTTTCTGGCAGTAATTGGCAGGGATGTAACGATATCCAAACATCACGATATGATGGTCACGATAGGATTATTATCACGATATTGGGGAGGGTTTGGCGATATTTAAATAAGATGACAAAATTGTAAAAAAAAAAAAAAAAAAAAAAAAAAAAAAAAAAAGAGCTCATACTAAAAAAAAGCACAATATTGTACTTTTGTACATAACAGCAAAGCATATAAACATTCTCTAATAACAATATTGAGGCACTGACTTGCTAATGCAAACACGCGTTGATCGTTTCACAAGCAAATTAGGTTCCCCTTCATCTGACAATTAGCATCGATTTTAAACAGACGGCCAAAACATCCCTAATGAAAATTAAATTGCACTAATAAACTAGCCACTAGAGGGTGCTAGAACTACACAAATGAAAATCAACCGGATTTTTTTATTTTATTTTTTTTACATATTTGTTCCTTTTAAATATTGTGAACATGACGACGACAGTATTGTGGAAGTTTTAATATCACGATATTGCCCTTATCGTTACATCCCTAGTAATTGGCAATGTCATTTGGTAAAGAAACACTATACACATCTAAAGTCACTATCATTTTTTTTTTTTATTGGTGTTTGTATAGGTTTAAAATTTCCCATATGCATGTAATGAGACTTTGCTCAAGATGGAAAAGCTAACTACATCTGTGCTACAACAGACATTTTAGTTTGGTTATGTAATCATGCCTTCACTGAACACACAACTGGCACACGTGGAGGAAGAAATGGTTAGGGTGAAAGTTTTCAAATTTTCACTTTTCGACTGTTTAGATTAAATCAGGTTTGTCAAATTCATTTTCATTGCGAGCCACATTGGTATTTTTTTTACTTGGTCTGAGGAAATATTCTAATATTTTGAGATAAGATATTTGGCTGAAAATGCCATAATCAGCAATATTAAAACAATAAAAGGCTTGCAATATTTCAGTTGATTAGTAATGAATCCAGAATGTATGACAGTTTGCTTATTTAATTGCATTACAGAAAATAATGGACTTTACCACAATATTCTAATTTTATGAGACAGTCCTGTATATTTAAGTTAAGAATGTATTTGGTGACAAAAAAAAAAAAAAAAAGAGAGAGAAATTAGTTTTCTGATTTCTAATATTAATAATAAGTGAACGAAAAACAATTTTTGAGCAGGTTTTTTTTTGCCAAAATAAAAATAAATCAAAAGACACTTTATTGGCTTTAGTGGGCCACAAAAAATAACACATAACTTCGTATAATACAACCTCCCAATATTCACCCTTATTTTTTGTTATATGTGTGTATAACATGGTCCATTGATTTGTTGGTGTCCTTTAATATCAGACTGAATAATATGAATGGCTAAAGATTCAAAACATATCAATAAAGTGCAAATGAAAACTTTGAAAATCTTTTTCTTGCACCTAATTTTAGCAAGGTATTTTTATTTCTTTACATTGCTTCTAAATGCATTTAATTGCTTGTGACAGCTTTTAAATATACTATTAATTACAGTATGTGACACATCTTGAGTTACGTTGTGTTAAACAATGTGAACATTTTTCATCCCTCGTTAAGCCCCCTGCATAATTTGATCATTTTACAAAGAAATTAGTTCTTCACAAGATTTGACAGTCAAATGTTATGTAGCAGAAAAACAGCTTTAACTCTCTTTCAGGCTTTTGTGTAGCACACTGTTGTCACGCAACTGGAGTTGGCCCAAACATGGAGCAAAGCGTCCGTTTGAGTTTGATAGTCTCGTTTCTTTATCGTCGCACCTCGTATAAGCAACATAAACAAAGACACTAACCCAGACCGTAATGTTGTCGTCGTCGAGTGCACTAATCCAAAAAGCGCTAAGCGCTATTACTTTTAATTATCCCTGACAGCCACTTGCTTGAGTCGACACAAAGCACATGCAAACGAGCTGTTCGACTCTGTCACCGGGGAAACAGGAGACGGCACTGTGCCCGCCCGCCCGCTGAGAAGGCCTTTTTTTCTCTGCATGACACGGACATGGGCGCCGGTGACCCGGCCGGTTGCTCGCCTACGTCTCCTGGGCGGCTGAACGCCGCGGCCCGCCACGTGGCATCTGCTGCCGTGAGGCCGTGGGGGGGCTGTGTGCCGGCCTTGTCCATGGCACATTTCGAGTGTTACCGACCAACGTGCTTTCTGAACAGGAAGTGGCAAGGTCACCCTGCACTCGGCTTGAAAGACCCCCACCTGCCACATTCTGCTTGGCTGTCACATTCCACCCAGAAAAGGGGGAGGGGGGGGGGGGGGCATAATAATGACCCCACGTTTGTATCTACAGTATTTTTTAGGATTTGCACAAAAAAACTTGACATCTGAAATTATATCTATAGTCTCATTTGGAATGGTGACATTTTGGATGCATTTTATTATGGAAGCCAGAGAGGGCAAAAAGTGGGGGCGGGAGGTGCATTTTACCCCTGAAGGTTACTTGTAATTCCTTGCATAGTTTATTCAAATAGTGCCCTAACCGGAGTCTCCGGGATTTTTCCCTTACAGCAAAGAAAAGCATGACCTTTACATTTGACGCTTGACAGTTCTTCACAACCGCCCAAGTAGAACAGATGAATGCATATTTATGTGTTTGTCAACCAGCTCTTTATCTGCTGGAGAACAAAAGACTGAAAAGAACGACAGCGCCTTGCGAGACATCCGCACACATGCTTGATGATTCCCTCAAGGTTTGGTAGAATGTGATTTCCACCGAGAATATGAATATACACTATTTTGACGCGGTCAATAAGATTTAAATACCATGTTTTAAAAAATATATTCAAGATTCATTTATCTTAATCTTTAGTCCAAACCAAGAATCAAAGTGTTTTGGGTAAGATACACTAAGAGTTTACATTTAATTTTTTTTTTTTTTTTTTTTTTTTTTTAGGTGTGTTGTATTTTTTACAAGTAGTCATCGGTGACTACTCAAAAATTGAATACTTGTACTGGTATTGGTCTGGGGGAAAAAAGTGACATCAAACATCCCTAAATTTTTCTTTTTTCTTATGTTAAAGCTAAGGTCCGTTTTTCCGTTGTGGTTTGTGAACAAAACATTCAAAACTGACGCCCGAGAAAGCAGCCAACCAGGAATGCGTTTGAAACCAGCCCACCAATCAGGAGTGGGCGTTCCCACAGCCACATTTGCATATCAACACCTTCTTAACTCTTTGACCGCCAAAAACGTTTAATAACGATCAGTAAAATCACGATGTATGCCGCCATAAACGTTAAATGACGTCAATTAAGTTTTTAATTTTTTTTTTTTTTTCTCAGTGCAACGTCTAAGTGCAGCGGTGCCTGGTCAACGGGTTGTGGAATCAAAAACACCCACTAACTATGGCCAGCAGATGGAAGCATTGTATCCCTTTTCGTGAATGATCAAATCCTTTGTCATATCAAAGCTTTTTTGATAACATGTGGCAGTAAAAGAGTTAAAATAATCGATTTTTCAGGAAACACAACAAATTTAACCATTTGCATCATGAGGAGATAATTTAGCTAAAAAATAATTTTTGCCCCCAAAAATGACTTAAACGAGTCTCCACCCAGAAATCCTTTTGGACCATACCTTTGTGTGTCTTTAAAATTATTTTGTCCCTAAACCAGATAAATGGGAGGGTTTCATCAGGAAGAACATTTGGGATTAAAAATAAATAAATAAATGTTCCAAATATCTGATGTAAGATGGCAAGTGAACGATTACCTATTCTTCAATAGTGTAGTATTTGTTCGTTTTATTTTAGAATGTTTTGTGTCAATTATAATCCATAAAGAATATAGCATAATATGACAAAACTAGAGACTTCGGGTAGAACAAAATCAGAAAACAGACAATACCAACCCGTAAAGGATTATCAGCTTTCTTGTTATGCAGTAGCAGTTTTTGTTTTTTTTAAAAAATACACACTCCCCGGAGGGTTTAAATCTGTGAATTTCAGAAATATTTTTATGTAAATGCCTTTTCTGTCACGCACTATTAAGAATATTAAGGGAAGCGAGATGAAAATAGACGCATAAATAGCTCAAAATTAATATAATTACATTTAAGCATAGCAGAAGATAACGGAGATATCATTTTGTTATTTCAGCCTACGCTATGTTCTATTTAAGAACCGCTTTATAATGTGCATGTATCTCGCTATTTATACTGTGCACATTTGTGTATGTGCGTGTGTGTAAGACGGAGCAAACATGACACTGTTGACTGGCTCACGCTCACCAACACACACATTGAAGGCTGCCTGGGTAAGGGGCCAAGGAAACAAGGTGTAGTAGACTCAATAGAAGTGCCCCCCACCATCAAGGTGTAGGATGAGAAGCAGCATACAATAACATATGTAACCTTACAACTTCCATATACAGCAGGGGTGTCTAAACTTTTTCATTTGAGGGCCACATACAGAAAATCAGACGGACGCAAGGGCCACATAATGTTATGAAGAAAAAATGGGTTTAGTCCTAAAAATTGTACAAATAATTTATTTCTGCTTTTACATATTTAAAAAAATGCTACAGTATATAAACCAATTTATTTGTAATTTGGCAGTCGGGTTATTATAGTTTTGGAATTTTTCATTTTAGTTTTTATTTTGTTTTGAGTTTTGTTTTTTTAAATTTAGTTCGTTTTAATTGGTTTTCAGGGTGGTTCTGTTAGTTTTGTTTTAATTAGTTTTAGTTCCTTAATAAATGCTTAGTTTTAGTTTAGTTAGTTTCAGTATTAGTTTTATTTATTTTTTTAAGTGTAGTATTGTGCGCAATATTTAAAAAACACCATGGCCGCGTCGTCATTATTCCGGTTTATATCAAAATAAATTACTAAAAATTAAAAATTTAAAATTTTTTAAATCATTCCCAAAGGCTCATGCATTAAATTAATTACCAAAGACTAAAACGAAGGACATTTTTGCTATAATTATAGTTAGTTTTATTTTAGTTAATTTTGTAAACATAAAATGTAGTTTCAGTTAGTTTTCCTTTTTTAAAAAAGCATCTTTGTTTTTATTTTATTTCGTTAACGAAATTGTTTTTTGAATTTTAGTTTTTTCGTTAGTTTTTGCCAACTAAAATAACCTTTAATAGGACCTGTGTTTTTTTTTGACACCCTCCCTTCTTACTTTGACCATCTCCAAGCATTTTTTGTTTTTATTTTATTTGAACTGAGTCAAATGCCATTTTTAGCATGTGTCGCGGGCCACTAAAAAAAAAGGACGGCGGGCCGCAAATGGCCCCCGGGCCGTAGTTTGGACACCCCTGATATACAGCATTTACAATGGGGCATGCCTTCCTGCAGCATCATTGAACATAATTGGACAACCGCGCCTCGGTGCTGCGGAACTTCTGTGCTGCACCATTAAAAGGTCCTGACTCACCTTGTTTCAAGTGCAAAGCCTAATTGCCAGCTTCCAGCAGCTGGCAGCGGGATGCGTCTACTGTGAAGGCTGATAACAAGCACAGGAAAAGAAAAAAAAAACGGACCAAGCGAAAACCCGTCTTGCTCATAGCGGTGACTTGCTCTTATTCTGAGATCCAGCAGGAGACAGATAGGCACCACAATGCCCTCTGTGACTCCTCGCCATACGTTTGACTCATAAATGCAGCTATTATTCTAGCACCCGCACGGTCAATCTTAAGTGTCTCTATAAAAAGGAGTCATTATTCAGAATGCGGTGCCCAAGTCATTTAGCGCTATAAATGAGGCAGTCTTTAGACCTTCGCAGTTCACCCGAGACTCATTCGGACAAATTGTTAAAATCAGTGATGAATGGTGGTTGTGTTCACCAGGTGATACATTGGTGCTGTTAAAGGTTAATAACCATCATCGAACTTGCTTTAGGTAAACTAAACGAGAGAAGAGTACAGTGTGTGCTCCCTCGAGTATTTACATACACACACAAAACCAATTTACTACAGATTTCCCCTTGTTTCACTGGATTTGTTTCACACACACGCAAAAATAAATAAATAAGGACACCTTTAGAACACACGTGTCAATGTCACAAGTGTCGAGCTCAAGGCTCAGATTTAGTCAATTATTTTAATTTTGGAAAAACAAATGCATTTTGATTCACTTTTATCCCAATATAATTTGATGTCGAAATAGGGATGTGTGAGTATCAGTACCCGGTATCGGCATTGGGCCGATACCCAGCCTTAATTCAAGGTGCCGGTATTCGCGACAGCGGTTGATACCAGTATCAGCCAAGCTTCTGTAGCTTTTTTTTTACCATCAGGAAGTAGAAATTATCTGTCACTGTTGTGGTATCAGTACTTGGTGTCGGTAGCAGTGATTACTCAACTGTTGAGTAGTCATACTGGTATCGGTCTGAAAAAAAGTGGTATCGAGCATCCTGAGTCAAAAGGTATTATTACCATTCTTTTATGTTACTAAGCAAACAGTGAGTATTCACTGACATCTGGTTTTGAAATAATCATCATCATCATTATTATTATTATTATTATTATTATCCATATGTTTAATACTACTACTAATAATTTTATTATTATTATTATTATTATCCAAATGTTCAATACTAATAATAATTTTATTATTATTATTATTATTATTATTATTATTATTATTATTATTATTATCCAAATGTTCAATACTAATAATAATTTTAATATTATTATTATTATTATTATTATTATTATTAACAACAACAATATCCATAATAACAAGAATAATAATTATTATAATAATAACAATAATAATAAGGTATATTCGAGTCTCACAAGAAATCCTGAAGAAATCCTAAAGTCTCATGACATATTGAGGGGTCTGTCTTTTGGGGGGTGACGTTAGAGGTATATTTTTATCATAAATTTGGTCCTCCTCTGAATTCGACATCAACATCAGAGGTTCCACTGGGTTTGGCTATCCCACTGGGGAATGTACAAATTGCCTCCAAGATTTCAGGCCACCATTTATAGTGGATGGCCCTATGGGGCACAGTTGACCACATGCGTGACAGGATGGGGGGCCGGGAGGTGGGGTGCTCCCCGCACAGTGCACACACATCACACTGTTGCCTTTCTTTCACTACTGACCTCAATTTGAGACGGAAAAATGACAAGACCGTAGTTGTGCACATGACTCCAATGACAGGCTGGGTTTGGGTATTGGTTCAAATCTCAATTGGACAGCCATCGAGGCATAAGACTTTCAGTTTTCTCTAATTGAACAGTATTGGAGGACAAAATGGAAGAAAACTGGTTCTGCTGTCTTACCTGAGCTGAGCTGAAGCCATTTTTGAACATCCAACTTAAATTTGTTATCAGAATTAAAAGGCTAGTCATATGAGTTCAATGGTGTATGTGTAGTTCCATGAATAGAAAATAGGCCATGCTTAAGCTTTGGGAAAGATCCTGGTCTGAATTGCTGTTTATGTTCACACTTGCGGTGTCACCTCACCAGTTGACACAGTGACAGAACCAACAACAGAAATAGTGTGAAGAGAGAAACTAAGCACAGACAGTGAAGAAATTGTTCGTAAAAACTGCTTACCTTTTTGTGTGTGTGTGTGTGTGTGTGTGCCTCAATTGAACTTCTGTCATAATGCAGCAGGGCTGAAAAAGATCAAGATAGATTAAAGTCAACCTGCACATGTGGTTTAACAGGGAAAATACTGCGACTTTGTCCAGCTGGCCTTGTACAAGTCACGGACACTGGTGAGGGCCATGGCAACACTATTTGTCATAACGTCAACAAATTCAGTAATTAATGGTCCGTAGCCTGTCACAGTTTATGTTACCAAATCCGTTTTCTGTCCCCTGTGCTCTGGAAGGGTAGGAGGAACCTTAGGTCCTCCATAAATGTTTAATCCCTCATCATTAAGACAGCTATTTGCTTGCAGTGACAAATGTTCCCTCTGTGGAACCCCATAAGCTTCGATGTAACGCTTTCCATTTGCGCATCTACAGACAAGCTACACATTGTCAAAAAAACAAATTATATTTCATATAGAATTGTATCTATACAAGAGAGTGTTTGCATATATCCATGCAATGTGCATGCATCTGTGCATCTTACGTTAACCTGAATTTGATCAGCTGTAGCCCGCTCAGTGTTTACAAGGCCCAGGGAACAATGACAGTGTGTGATCAGGGTCAGTCCGGCCAATACGGGTCTGTCCCAAACACAGCTGGCACCAGTGGGCTCGCAATTGAGCTTGGGAACCGCGCTCGTTCCTTTTTGATTAATGTGAGAGCGAGTCTATGGGAGACTGCCAGTCCTGCCCCCACAAACTACCAAAAGAGGAAAATGTGGGCCCGCTGAAATATTGGTAAGTGTGTGCAAGATGGGATACAGCTACCACTGGAGGGGGAAATTATTCACATTTTATTAGCGCTAAAGTGCTGTGACATTTCATTCCTGAGAGAGGAAGACATTTAAAAGGCAGTGTACAAACTCACGTTTGCTGATGCACTTTCAGCTGTTTATTGAATGGGACAAACAGTTATTCCATAGCTGTGTCGTGACCAGGGATGAGATTTCAAAATATGGTAAATAAATTAATTTCTATTAATTCAGAGATTTTGATGCACGCAGGTGTCATAGTTCTGATGGAAAGACTACCTGTTAGACTACCTGTGCTAATATTTAGACGTGGTACGAGCAGGTATAAAATTGTTAGGTGCACCAGACACATGTCAAAAGAAACGCCCGCAAGTGGTCTGCCAGATTCCCAAACAAGCGAAACAAAGACTTACACAAAAATCGAAGATGCGGTAGTTTTTATGCTCTAGCGCAGCTATGCTATCTACGAATATAGATCCCTTCGACACATGTATAGTCAAGTGTTGGAATAACATCCCAACAATCAAAGTAGTAATTACAGTATTTGCACAAATGGTGGTGGACCCTCGACCAGACGCCAATTAGTCCCATGTGCATCATCCAGTTAAGACAAATAAATGCCTCAATTTAACAGACTTGTTTCTTTCCCCACCAGGAAAGGCACGATTGCTCAAATGCAAGCTGCTGAGCACAGTTAATCTATATTGTTAACCAAAACAGAAGCACCTATGGACGTACACTCCCAGATGAATTAAAGCATGGAAAGCAAGTTATTTACACAGATTAAAGATTGTGCCATGCATTTATTATAACTAGTATTGCAGTTCTACATAATAATGGTAATTACCGTATTTTCACGACTATTACGCGCACCTAAAAGCCTTCAATTTTTTCAAAAGCTGACCATGCGCCTTATAATCCAGTGCACCTTATATATGGATCAATATTGAGCCGCAACAGGTCTCGCTGTCAAGACGCTATCGGCGACCCTGCACGATCGGTGACGCGCTAGCTAATACTTTACATCAAAGAAAATAATAAAACAACTGTTTATTCATTTTGGGAGTGAATGGAGTTGTCAGAAAGCTGGTTTGTAATCTATTAATAAAGTTTGACTGACCTGACTGTTTTGTTGACATTCCCTTTAGCGCAGCACCATCTAATGGATGCATAACGTAAACCCAGACTCTACTGTAGCGCCTTATATATGAAAAAAGATTTCAAATATGTCATTCATTGAAGGTGCGCCTTATAGTCGTGAAAATATGGTAATTTTATTTTAAAGTCTAGCTTCACTTGACATACATTTTAATATATATACACGATTTTTTTAAAAAGACATTTAAAAGTATGTTACAATTACGGCTGTCAAAAGTTAAAATTTCAAGTTCCTTTAATGCAGTGTTTCTCAATTCCGGTCCTCAGGTACGCCTAGCCAGCCTATTTTCCATGTCTCCCAATTGCTGCATTGGGAATTGGGAGACATGGAAAACAGGCTGGCTAGGGGGGGCCTGAGGACCGGAATTGAGAAACACTGCTTTAATGCCACTAATTTTTTAACGTGCGATTAATGACCGCCACTGACTTGGAAAGCCTATACTGGGGGAATTCCAGTCGCAACGCAACACACATTCACGTAAAAAATTTAGCAGTCATAAATTTAATAATAATACATATATTTGTGGCGACGGGGGTCAAGTTGAATTTTACAATTTTAAAAATGTGCAGAATGTGTGCACTGAGCTGTCACTAATGTCTTACAAATGTAATTATGCCATCTAGTGGCAGAAAATTACCTTAACACAAATTAATATAACTTTTTTTTTTTTTTATGAAGACCCCTCTCCAAATAGAATCTGCAAGATTTAATATAAAAATTCATGGTTTTATTCATGTATATTTAAACAACTGTATACTTTGACTAGTGCCTTGTATCGAATGTATTGGTACTCATGGGTTCTCTTTGTCCATTTGCCCAACACAATCCTCGAGAGTAATACCCCAATGGGGAGAATATTGTGGTCCAATCACCTGGTGTGAAAATGTCAACCTTTCCTTCTGACATTTAGCCTTCCACCACAGGGGGCGTACTTCTAAAGTGCATCATATCAACAACAACCCACTATGCCGTTATAATGTCAGGTCAGAAATACGTCTAACGCTGATGTGACATCCGGTAAAAAAAAAAAAAAATCACAAATCTTTTCAAGATATGCGCCGGCACACGGGAAGAGGTGCTACACGGGATGCGGTATCTAAGAGACAGCATTCCTCTCCGTGCATCCCCTCCACCTCTTTTTCTCTTCACCATCCCCTCCTCCTCCTCCTGTTCCACCCATCACCCTCTTCCCCAGGTGGCTGTGAGGCCCGGCCTGTCTGAAATGTGATAGGCATAATCCCATTTAGTCTAATTGCATCTGCGGGAGAGCAGCCCTGTGTGTCCCACCGCGTGCCGACCAAAACCCCTCAGAAGACATTTATATGTACACCCACGGCACATAGGAAGCTCCCTAAAAAGCAGCAGCGCATGTTGTTGTTGTGCACCATATGCACTGCACTGCAAAGTCCCACTGCATTTCTTTGTTTGCCTCCCAAAAGTAAAACACCGGCTTCCATGCGCGCATTGGTGGGAGGGGGTGAGAGTGAACGTAAAGGGGGGGGCGGCTACACCCAGTCTTGCATTAGCACAGACGAGACAGAGCAGTCAGACAACCATGTTAAGAGAAGCGTGCTGCGGCAAATGGCCTAATGGAAAGGCTGAGGGGTGTAATTTGTGCATGTGCGCGTTTGTGTGTGCGCATGCACCCTTTTCCGAGGGGGGGGCTGTGATGCAGCGGGTGCCGCCACGGGGAGGCCTGGGGAGTGGTCGGCTGCGATTGAGGTCGTAATGACACTCCCAGGCTACAGCTCGCATGTTATTCACACTAGACTGGAAAAGGGCATTAGGCATGGGAGGCCAGTGGCATAGCGGCAACTAATCATCATGCGGTCGCACAAATAAAGCTCGCCTTGCATCGAAATATGCACAAACACATTTGGGGAATTAGAAATATGGATTCTATGATGTACATGTTATATTTTTGTTTTGCAGCTGCTTTGTATCAAGGTCTTCTTGTAGGCAGTGGCATACTGGCCACAGATCAATCAGCAGCACAAAAGAAAATCAATGTCCTCGAACTGAGTTACTCCCCCTCCGAGTGCAGATCATTAGATTCTGACTTCAACAGAAGCACAAAGCAAAGTATCATGCAGTGGAATTTAGCTCTAACAAGAATTGCACAGCCTTATTCTACACAAGAAAATAGCTTAAAGAATCACGTTAAAGGGGCTGTCTGCCGGATTCACTCAGAAAAATGTACTTTTTAAATACAGGATGTACACACTTTAAGTTTCTCTCAGTCTACACGTCTGTGTTTATGTTAATCTTTGGTGGTGATTTCGTCCTAAGCCCCCACCCCACCCGCCTGTATTTTGCCATTTTGTGTTTGTTTTGTAAACAGCGGGCCGTTTCTGTGGAAAGACAGTGTTTACACCCCTCCAGCCAATCAAGGAAATCCAGTTAAATAACCCTCTCTAATAGTAATATTTCATATTTAGGAAATGACTTCATCAGGTTTCAATAGGACAACGTTTGCCCTTGTGAACATTGCAATTGTTTCTTCCTGGTCTAATGCCAAAAAATACAATCTAACTTTCTTTCTATGGAATCGCACACAAGCGTCTCAATTAAAAAACATGCAAATCATAATCTGTGAACAGAAATTATTATCATGATGATAATAAATAGCCTGCCTCTTTATGATGGGATATCGCACATATATAAGTGCCATTTGCTGCTTCATATTCAAATGTGCTCCATATGGCCACATTGTTTTGGAGACGGGGACAAGAGAACGCTCCATCACCTGTTCTTTGTGCGCGAGGATAAAACTGCAGTACGGCTTTTTTTTCTTCAAAACCAGACAGCTTGCATGTACCTCTCCCATATAAGAATAGCCATTACATTACAGAATCTCCAGCTGTTCCTTTATCCCCCCACTCAATCCAGTCATTAAAACTTTCACATCTTTTTCAAACATTTCTGGAGAAAGCTGCCAAAGCACGCTCGGCAGGAGGACGGCATGGAAAAAAATTTGTGACGTGATACGTTCTGGTTTTGCCAGATGACTTCAAAACATTTGCATTTCCCCACTTGTTTTTTTGCCACATATGTGGTATTACGCTGCGTGAATAGAGCGGATCCACATGCGGCCGAGCCCTCTAGGCCCTCAACTCAAGGTGTGTGTGGGTGAAAATTCGATTACACTCAAGTTAAAGCAATTTCCTGTGGAAATTCACTTCTTGTCCTCTGTTGCAGGTGAGCTCCCCGCGGACACGAGTGTCTTCTCAAAGAAATGAAGCACCTATAAACACAAGCCTTAAAGCGGGAAAGTAGAGCCAAAATGCAATTAATATGCAAATTCAAGGGTGGAACTTAATGGGGAGCCTTAACAAACATTCGTGTGTTCGGAGATAAGGCAGCTTCCACATTGTTTTCCTCTAACCTCTGCCAGTCCAAAGTCAAAGCCTTCGGGAGTTGCGACTCTCGCGCGGATGTCGCTGCTAATTGATTATTGCACTGGGAGAAGTGGGACAGTAAGGGGCCAAGTTCGCCATCACGCCGAAACAATTTGCGTGTCTTCCTTTTATGTTAGTCCGCGTCATTTTAGCGCAGGTGAGCAGCTCACCCGGAGTATTGCGAGCTCGCCGTGGGTGTCGGGTTTGTTGTAACGGAGGAAAGAATGGAGGACAAGGAAGAGCGGTAGAATTGGTTGCCCGAGGCGAGAGAGGGAGGGCAGCAGAGAGGCTCGGAGTACGCACTCGGACTGGGAATTCATTTGCCATTCCCGCGTCGAGTCATACTTCAAGGGGCTTAGAAGAGAGGAACGAGGAGGCCTCTGATGGAATGACACGCCTGATGAGAGCGGGAGAGTAGAAAGATAGCGACAGAGGCAAAAAAAAAAAAAAAAAAGATGGACAGGTTGGAATCCTGAGGGTCGATGCTGCAGTCGATGGATCTAAGTCACCGGGGGGCACGTGCCCTTCTCCTCCCCCTCTAGCGCCGTCCTAATGATTCATCCGTCGCCTGCGGCATCCCGTCCTTTCCCCGCCATGATTCACACCCGCTCCCCGAGCTAAATGATGGCCGCCTTCCCTCGGAGAGTTCCATCACTCTCCCTCCATCTTCGCTTATCATCAAACAAGTATATGAGCTGAGACCACAGCTTGATTGCATCGAGGAGCCCAGCTCAGCAGTTTTTATGACACCATGCTCACATCCGCACGCACGCGGTCGGCCTTGATGGCATTTTTTTTTGCGGGAGGAGATCTCCATCTTAAAATGCTTGAGTGTTTACAAGTGATGATGCAGAGGCGATTTAGTGGAGGGCAGCGTAATTCTACTGGCAGGACACTATAAATGTTGATTAGATGAAGGTTGAGTGGAATATTTAATCACCCCGGGCCCATTTGGTATTCTCTTCACTCTTTCATCCACGTTACCTCTGGTGGGGGTCGAGATCACGGCAACGGTTCACACGGCGTGATGACAACACAGACCTCAGTCCGCAGTTATGTGATCACATGCTGGATGATGACTAGAGGAAAACGAAGGCCAAAGCACAGTGAACTAGCCAAGGCTTTGATTTGAACTAGTTACTCCACTGAATCCACGCAGGTATTAAGAAACTACAGTGGTACTTTGACTTATGAATTCATCCTTAATTTACTCATTTTGCATATCAAATCGATTTTCTTCATTGAAATGGAGATCCAGCTGACTTTGGGTGAGAGGTGGCAAACACTCTGGACTGGCCACCAGCCAATTCCAGACACATATAGAGTTAGTTCAAAACTGTGCAGCATTACTTTTAACGGGAACCAAAAAACATGAACATATCTTGCCAATCCTTGCATCCTAGCACTGGCGTCCTGTTAATTTTAGAATTGATTTTAAGATCTTACTGTTTGTTTTTAAAGCTTTGAACGGGCTGGCTCCTCCGTACATTTCAGACCTCTTCCAGAAGTACACTCCAGGGCGCGCACTTTAGTCTGAGGGCCAGTTCCAGCTCGTACTGTAGACGAGACTGAAAACTAGGGGGGATAGGGACCTCTCTGTGGTTGGCCCGAAGCTGTGGAACAATCTGCTTCTCCACATTCAAACTGCTCCCACAGTGGAGGAGTGTTTTAAGTCTCGTCTTAAGACCCCACTTTTATTCTTTAGCTTTTAGTTCAATGTAAATTTTGTGGTCCTATTTCGTTTTGTTTCTTTTTTTTTTTATTCATTATTTTTTATTCTTATTATTATTTATGTATTATTTATTTATTATTATTTATTTATTTTATTTAAATTATTGTGTTTTAGTATTTTGTCGACTTCTTTATTTTTATAGTTATATATGGTTTTACTCGATTTTATGTGTATGATAGTGAGCAGATCTCAATGTGCAGCACTTTGGAAACGCTTGTTTATCAAATGTGCTATAGAAACAAAGTGATTTGGATTGAAACAACTGAATCTGCTGCAATTGGTTGGCTACCAGTTCCGGGTGTACCCCGCCTACTGCCCGAAGCCAGCTAGGATGGGTTCCAGCACCCCCCGCGACCCTTGTGAGGAGCAAGCGGTTAAGAAAATGGATGGATGGACAACTGAATCTGGTGCGCTCATAAGTTGACTTGTGGCTTGTTGTGTAAGCGAGCTAGCTAAGTCGCTACTAACTAGCTACTTAGCTAGCTCGGCTGGTTATCTTCGGGCTAAGCTATTTATTGGACAGGAGATTGTTACCTGAACTGGATTTTTAGGAATACTATTATATACATTTCAAATAAATATTTAAATTTATATGAACATTTTTGTTCTTGTAGGTGATTCAATGGCAATTAGCTGCCTCCAATAAAGCCTTGACCACTATTAGAAAAAATATACAGTATTCTGCAACGTTACCTCGGTTCTGCTTGTAATCTGTGACAAAAAAATAAATAAACAAAGCAGTCTGACTACAACAGGTGGGCGGGAAAAAAAAAATGAACCGAGCATGATTTGTGTGACATTTAGTGGAATCACAAGCACATCCTTGATCACCCACCCATGCTGTCACCATCATAGTCACACACCAGTACAGAGAGAGAACGAGCTGGCATGTACTGGCCCCGTGATTCGAGTGCGTCGAGATCACCTGCCCAAGTCCAATCAGCGGCTCTGCTGATTGCGACAGCTTGCCGGCGAGGAGAAATGGGGGACTTTTGCCGGTGGTTGAGGCAGCGAGAGGAGTGGGGGCGGGGTTGCCGGCTCTATCACCGGCGAAGCCATGGCGGGGCAGTGGGAAGCTCCGGGAAGCTGCGGCCCTTGGGAGGACGCAACCCCTCTCTGGCCAGACGGGGTGAATCAATCATCTCCAAAGATGTCAGCATCTGCCCAAGCAATTTCAGATTGGAATAAATGGCAGATGGGGATGTTGTTCCCTCTGTTTAATCAGTTCCACCAAATGTGGTTTTATCTCTTATAAAATGAAACCATCTGTAGCACGTAGGTGTAAGGATCAAGTGAGGGAGGATGCCGGGAGAAGTGTGTGTGTGCGCATGATTCTGAATGTGAGCATTTCAAGTATGTGCATGTGTGTGTGTTGAAAGAGGCCAGTGAGAAAAATGGAACACGGCTAAACAGAAGTGCAATAGTGGGAGTGACACAAGGGGGGAAAAAGGAGAAGATAGATGCACGCGTATCCATTAAAAATGAGGGAAAATGTAATCTTACTGCAAACTCACACCTCCACTCTCATCTCCGCTCTCTTCCTCACAGGAGTACCACCCAGGGGCCATTGCTATTATATCTAGAACCATCTATTTCCTCCTCCGCCTTCCCCGAGCAGAAAGTGGGGCTGTAATATGGTCGCCCCCAACCCATCGGAGGAAGAATCTCCTGATAAATTCTCTTGTTTTTAACAGAGTAATACAACTCCTCTTCCTGTAGGGGTCTTCTTAAAGTTTACTTTTGAAAAGATTTTGAAACAAGCTGAAGCTATTTTCACATGTTCAAATATGTATTTTTATTGTTCTTATTCTGGGGGGAAAAAAATGGGGGGATTTATTTTCCTTTTTTTTTTTGCTGCCTAGTGTTCGCTATCAGGATATTTGTATTTTTCATGAAGAATGATGTAAGAGGCTGGTAGAGCTGAATGGGACTCTGTCATTGTTAATGGAAAAAGTTCCATCATAAATGACTGTATTTCATAGTAAATAACAAGCCAACCAATGTTGTAACAATCACAATCTATATGTTAGTGGTGTCAAAATTAGTGTGTTAATTTTGAGTTAATTTAAAGTTGCTTTAACACACGACTAATGGCCGCCCTTACTTGGAAGCCTGTACTGGGAAAATTCCAGTCACAATGCAGTAGACATATCCACGTCAATATTTAGTATTGATAAATTTAATAATGCATATACCGGTCAAGTTGTATTTTGCAATTTTAAAAATGTGCAGAATTTCACAAGTTACGTCATGTTAAAGATTAAATAGCTCTTAATATGAAAAGAAAAATACACTGAGTTGTCGCCAACGTCTCACAAATGCAATTGTGCCATCTAGTGGCAGAAAAATGACCTAAAAACAAATTAATATCACAGCAGTTTTTAGCGTACAGTAGATTTTCTAATTGTAACTCAATTTTATGAATTATTATGAAATTACTGTATAAATGATTAAAAGATACAGCCATATTTATATTAGCTTAAGATTATTTCCACTTCTATGTTAAGAGTATGAAAACTAAAGCATTTTATTGGACATTTAGAACTGCAATTAATCGTGAGTTAACTATGGTCATGTCATTAATTCGGAAAATGTTTTTTTTAAATAAATCATATTTGAATAAATAATGGCCTCCTCCCTATCTGCAGTTAAATAAATAAATTCCCCTGGCCACTAAATTTCAGTATAAAATACTTTAGTAATATTCATTCGTTGGCGTGTGCAGTAATGTAGTCTGTTTTTTTTCTATAGTAAATGTAATATAAATGATTGACAGCAACTTAACATCTTCCAAACAAAAAGTAATTTGCGCATACCTGCACAGAGTTGTCCCAGCAAAGGTGACTACGAAACACTCAAGTGGAAGAAGGCGGCTGGGTGAGACGAGAGGGAAAACGTTAAGAGAGTTTCCGTGTCCCCGCTATGCATGTGTTGTTCATGTTGTGGCTCATAGCAGTTATTAGTGCCAGTCTGGCAGCAAAATCCACTGGAGACACGAATGCAGGAATACGCAACACCTCCGGCATGGAATCATCACTCTTCTAATCTGTCATATCTAAAAGAGGGAGACACGTCGAGCGCAATAAATGTAACAGTCGCACATCTTTTACTTTTTTTTTTATGAGCTAACCTTTAATGTGAGAGAAACAATTAGATTTGACAGTATGATAAAATGGGATTTATTTATTTTTTGCCTTGTCTTTTCTCTCTTTTTTTTTTTTTTTTTTTTTTTAAGGGACATTTATTTCCCTGAGACTGGAAGGCAGTCAGCTCCTTCTCGACTGCCAACAATGCGAGCCAACTACAAGTGATGGGCAAACTGTTCCTGGATCATTTTGTATGCCAATCATCACGACTTATTTTTTTCTCTTGACAGAAACAAAAAAAAAATGTTGACTGTTTTGGATTAATTACAATTACATCAATTAAAGTATTTATGTACCTGATAACGGCTCATCGGGTAACATTCTACGAGGAATACATAAAGAAATATTGTTCCATTTTAGACACCAAGCAGTGTTGCCAATGAAACTTCTACTTCTGCTGAAGATTCTTAGATTCATTTAAAAACATAAAACCTCTTTTGTGTCTGGCGTGATCGACGCTTCCAAAGAAAGTCCTTACTAATGAAATGTTCTGCTTGATTTCAAAAGGGTGCCCTCTGGCAATTCCTCCATCATGCCGTGACCGGCCATGTGCCAGACAGCATCATGTGATCACAGTACTAGTGACAGGATGAGGCCGAGAGAGGCACGCCTGCCTTCTTATTTGCTCGTTGCCTCATGGACACTTGTGAGATGGAGGCCAAGCTATATGTGGACACAATTTCCAATTCATGGCCTTGCTTTATGAATTTTTAATATTGAAATAGACCCCGATTCCTCCCAGCTGTAGAAAGACAAAGAGACCATCAGGAAGTCAAATTTTTTATCAATTTAACCTCCTAATCACACTATTTTTAACTCGGCGGAGAGAGACGGACACATTCGAGCACGAACGCTTGGATCTATTGTGGCGGACAGACATTACGAAGCGAGTCTATGGCCCACTTTTATCGTCCCCTTTATTCCAGCACCAAGAAGCCGAGCAGATTTATTTTGTTAATTAGATTGGCGAGACAACTTTGCTCGGTCCAGCTGGCCAATTGGAGATTGTGGAGAACGAGCGCACGTGGCTATCAAAAAGGTTATCGAGCCCATCAGACGGGAGAAAGGCAACTCCTGATGTACTGGACAGTGAGCAAGCGTTGAGGAATAAAAACATAAGCCATCCATTGAAGTGAAAGTACTATGTTCACATCACAAGGCTCGGATAATTGGGAAACTTTTGAAGCCAATTTCCTTCGACACTGGAACCTCCCAAGTTGAACACAATCGGCTGGTAGTTGTTGGAGTTTCATATACCTTTAGATTACATTATAGAATTTGATTGCTCAAAATATTGGCATCATAAAACTGTACAGGCAGGTTTTTTTTTGTAGTTAACAGTGAACATGTTTAATTGTGAGATGAGTATAAAGAAAAGTTTTACATAAATACAGTGAAAATTCTAACTCTTTGAAGACAAAGTGAGTTTTATCTAAAGATATTTAAGATGACAAGTTATTGGAAACTTTTTATTTTGTCTCACACGGTTGCCAGGGCAACGCGCCGTTTGCTAAGAACAATGATGCCGTTTTTGAGGGACAAAACTTTGAAAACTTATAATTTGCATACACATCATGACTAACATAAGCATTTATCATTTAGAGGGTCCTTGTGTAATGGCCGAAAGCAGCCTCTGTGTGAGTATTCACATTCCCCAAATGTGATTTTCTGTTCTCCCGGTGTTCAATAAACAACTGAAAATACTACGGTGACTACAAAATTGGGTTTTCAGTAGTGGCCGTGAGTCGCCAAACAGTTTTGCTACATTTTGAAATTGAACAGCATTGCAACATTGCATCTGTAGCATCCAATTAAAAATGGAATGTAGTTTCATATGATTATTAATAGGGATGTTCAATACCACTTTTTTTCAGACCCTCAGTACTCACCGATACCAACTGCTGATACCAGTAGTACATTTTGACCAAAAAAAAAAAAAAAAAAAAAAAAAAAAAAAGACTAAAAGATATTTTTAAACAAATATATTTCCTTTAATTTTGACAAAAAAAAAAACAGCACAGTCACTCTTCAATAGTCTTAACGCTCAAAATAAAACACAAAAATGCTCTTTTAATTTAAGACTCACAATTTTGAAGTATTTCCAAACCTGTGAAGTTTTGGTGAAAAACTTCTGTAAGCTAGCGCCACTTACAGGCAAGGAGGACTCACTTAACGTCTTCCCCCTCTGCCATCGGTCGCTTGTACTCGTTTGCGTCACGAGTACTCGAGTACTTGAAAAAAGGCTGGTATCGGCCCGATACCGATACCTGGTATCGGTACTCGCCCGTCCCTAATTATTAACATTCCCGGGTATGACGGGAGTAATACATATAGTGCTATGTAGTATTTGCTGAAAAACACGCCATAGTCCAATAAATAAATAAATAAATAAATAAAATATTTCATCATAAATGGGCAGCTTTTCATATAGCACTTTAACTACACCATATGGTGCCCAAAGCACTCAACAGGGTTGAGGATTGAACCCAGAACCTAACGGATGGGAAACGCCCACTCTACCACTGAGCCATGCCACCCCATATGATGGTAAATAGTGCACTTCATTTACTATCTTAGTGCTTTATCAACATTTAAAGCGCTTTATCAGGACTCATAGAGTATAGTGATGTGCTAATGGCCACACAGCATCAAGTTTAGTTTAGATAATTTTTTGTTGTAACCTCCTTGATCCTTTTGACATTTGAAGCATATTTGATATAAATTTGGTTGAACCCCATGTTGGACTTCTGGGCGCCCGACCATTTCAGAAGGACTAAGCAGCCTGTTTGATAGGACGACCTGCTAATCAGCCATGTACTGATAAAGGCCACCAACTGCTCTGGAAGTTCCAAATAAAGCCTATTAGCCGCAGCTCCACATCCAGATGCACAGCGCAAATAATCACCTTGTAAAATCATTGGGCTCGTCCTCCGCGCGCGAGCGTCTTGGCAGTCAGAGGCAGCAGCCAGCCATACATACATAAGGATCGGGAGCGGTAATGGCCTCCCTCAGGAATCCAAAAACCAGTGGCACAGGCCAGAGAGGAGCTCCTGGGGGAAATCAGAAGAGCAGCGAGCATTCAGGTCAGCTTGTTCGTGTCCCCTGCACGTTAACGTCTCCATTTCCCGGCCCCCGTCTGCGACCTGATTTATACACTTGTATTATGTATTGAGTCGAGAGAATCTCAGCAAACACAATTGGCTTTTTGAGCAAGAGTGAAATGCAGTTTGGCTGAAAGGATTGATGATGTTTGAAGAGGTACGCCTGTGCATTAATTTGGAAGAAGTGAGGGAGTTTGTTCGTCACTTTAGTCTACATCAAAATTCATTTAATTAGGCCAAGATTTTTGTCGCAGAGAAGGTAGTTTTCAGTGTTCTGCAAATCCAAATTACCTTTAAGTCATTTTTGAAAATGTGACTGTTCGATACACCATTTACTTCATTCACCTATTGTGAGGTAAAAATTATGACAAGTTGATTTTATTTTATTTATCTATCTTACAAACCCCAGACGCTGAAGACATCTTGTCCAATTTTCACATTTGCTTACGACAAAGATGACGTCTTTCAAGCGTTAATGAAATGAACCAAATATCAACACAAATTAATTTAGAAGACAGATGTATCTTATTTGGGGAGAAAAAAAAGTGCTACAAGTACTTCAATAATTTAGTGGCATTTTTACATGAACAAGTATTCTTCTATAACAAATTCTTCTCTAAGCTACATAACAAAAGAAACTTAGCCATAATATTGATTCATTGATCGTTAACCCTATCAATTGTCGATTCATCTTATCTTGAAACTGAGGACACACTAATTGGCTGAGACCAGCAGATGTGAGATTGATTCTCGTTTGTGGTCTAAATTTAAAAGCAACAACATTGCATCATCGTCAGCTCTGGGAAGTTGAACTACATCCTCGCTACAATTCCTTTTGGCAGCATTATTCTGTTTAATATGACATTGGCATGGAAACAGGAGTTCATGATTTTACCATCCTATTAAAAATAAATAACTGATTGTTAATTTTCCTCATAGTCGATCATGGATATTTCATCAATTTCACACTACTTAATTAGTTGTACTTTTACAACTCAAATTGGCAACATTTAATAATTTCAAAATGAAAATAAATACAATTTTAATAATAATAGATAATGGCACCAGCAGAAGGAGCTCTCCGCTGCCCTTGCCCAAAGTCGTGAGTCATTCATGCATTTAGTTGTGGATATTTGGAGCCTATCCCAGCTGACTTTGAGTGACACATAATGTACGTTCTTTAATCCTGAATGAACCTAACATGCATGTTTTGGAATGTGGGGGAAGCGGGAGTACTCAGAGAAAACCCACACAAGCATGGAGAGAACAAAGAGAACTCAAATCTAACAAAAAAAAACATTATCCCCGTCGACCTTTATCAGAAGTAATGGGCACTTGACTGAAGAACAATCGTCTTTATCTGAGCTTGTTCAAGAATGCTAACAATGTGAGCGTCATAAGCAGAACATGTGACCTTGCTGAAGTGCCGCTGCCTCCCCCGAAAACATCTTATCAATACCGCCTGTGTCCTCATTGCTCAAGTGCTTGATGTGCCCAAAGATAAGCTAATTGGTGACGAAGAAATGCTTGATCAGGAATCTTCCACACAGCGGTGAAACAACGGTCAATAACAATATTAGCATTTTATCGAAACCATTAGAAGGCCCTTCAAATTCGAGGTTGTCGAATACCAGTGCTTTGCTGACACTTGTTTCTGACACAAGGCATCCTTTTGTGTCTGTATAGGACACAGCATGTTATCACTGAGTGGCAACGGTCCAACTTTGTGGTTAATCCACCAGGTTTCTCAAACACTAAGCATTTTGTTCCAATTCATGCTGAAGTGAAAAGGCAAACTGATACAGTCATTATTTGATGTCATGGAGTGAGACCATGAGGACAAATCGAGTTTTAAGTGTTTTCATAATTGCCTGTCACAAACAGTGAAGCCGCCAAGGTTGAACAGAATCCGTCCCATGATGCAAGCCGACTTCTGTTTCGTTTGGAGTATTATTCCCAAGCACTTTGGTCAATTCACAAAGTATGACTTGAGGGGTGTTAAAATGTACATTTAATGTGTACTTGAGGTCCTCGAATAATAGGAGTAGCTTGAATTAACAAAATGTTTGAGGATTTTTTTCTGTCTCGGGGTTCGGGAAAACAGTCAAGCTAGCCGTAGAATATTGCTATGCATGATGCTAACACGTCGCTAACATAGTGAGTAGCTCAACTTCAAAATAAAATCTTCCCAAATCCAGTAATAAATGGACATCAGTGCCTTGATATGCTTTTATTTTGAAGTTGAAGCAGCGCGTGGTGGCCTGGTGGCTGACTTGACTCATCTACAGGAAGTTAGGTAGCTGGAACCAAGTTTAAATTTAAATTGGCATCACAAACTGTTGCCACTAAAATCATCACAAAGTATCTATATTTATATACATAGCTAATTAAGGATGCTAAAAAAAAAAGTTTTTAAATGTTTAAGTTACACTGACACAGTAGAATTCGGCACCTGTTAGCGTTAGCGGCTATTGGCTAGCAGCTAGCCGCCAAGCGAGTGCCTCATATAGGCTGGTAACATCCGTCAGACTTCTTTTTAAAAGCAGTTTAATAGGCGAAATGACTCTAGTCTATACACACTTGATACTGACAGTCTGATGCAGTCTTACTTCATAAAATGATGCGATTTTAACAAACCAGGCTTACTCAAATGTGCAGTTTTAGCCGGCCAAATCACTTCACTCATGTGGGTTCTGACGTCGCTTCGTCTCAGAAGAAAATAGTCTGCTGTGTGTAGTTTGTTTGTTTTTTTTTGTTTTGTTTTTTTTTTTTTGGGGGGGGGGGGGGGGGGGTTATCTAAAAATGAAAAATCATAGCTTGTTCTGAAATGTATATTCATCATTAACAAGATATTGTTCATACTTTTTCCTCTGAGGGCCACATACAGAAAAATAGAAAGCTGCAAGGGCCACTTTGATTTTTTTTTTTTGATTTTTTTAGCACATTCATTGGCAGACCAGCAAAAAAAAAATGCATCATTTGACGTCTTTTTCCGTCAATGGCAGTGAATGAGTTAAACATGGTAAAAATCAATGAAGCAATTATAAATTGCTGATATAATGTACAGTTACTTATTGAAAACAGTCACAAGGCAAATAGTGACCCTTGTGTGCCACTATAATAGATACGCTTCTCCACTGATCAGCAGCTGAATCCCAAATTCACATTCTGAACCACAACAAGAACAATCGGTAGTAAACTGACCACACTTAAGAACCATTAATTTAACTCAACTCAATTTATAAAGCGCTTTGAGAACAGGCGTTGCTGTATACAAAGTGCTGTACATAAACAAACATCAGCTGAATTAATAGCTGCAAATTTGTGTCTTTGCGTAGCTAGAAATGTTTAATCCACCCTCTTTTTTTTTCTTCTTTTTTTTAACACAGCATTGAAAATTTATTTTTAGTATTTGCTGCGGGCCGCCAAAAAATGTATGGTGGGCCGTAGTTTGGACACCCCTGCTATAGACTTTACAGTAGGATATCCAAATACAGGCCAACCTTCATCCATTTTGTAGACTAACAATGGCCAAAAATTAATTGTTAGTAAAAGGATATTCTCCCTTCACGGCACTGAAAGCACTGTGTGATTGTTTATGCGCGCACGCGTGTGCGTCCACAACTCAACACCTCGCACTGATAGACTCCAACGAGTTCACTCCCCATCCATCCACCCAGTTCCATCATCATACATCTTTGCAGGGTCTGTTGTGTGTGCGCGCGTGTGTGTATGCGTCAGGCGTGGTTATGCCTCCACACAGCAGCAGCCACAGCCGCTGCCTGTGGAAACAAAGGTAGGGTGATTTATAGCCCCGCGCTGAGAGCATAAATCACACCTGCAGCGCGGCGCCTTTAAACGCCCTGTGTCCTGACAGCATTTACCTTTTATAAATGATTGGGCTGCACCTCCCATGAAGCCCGGGACCACAAAGCTCACTCATTCCGCACCAGGCTCTTCCTTTGTTTCTCCTCTGTCTCATTTCAATATTCTCTCGCTATCTCCTTCGCAAGCCATCACTCCGCTTCAACCGCTTCGCCCTCCTCCGTCTTTTTCCCACCTCACCCTAATCGCTCCATATCGCGGCCCCTTTCCCTTTCTGTTTGCAGGGCATGATGGGATGCTCCCAGAGGCGCCTTGCTCTGTATTCACCCAACGTCCAAATTTGTTAGGGGATAAATAACTAAAGCTGCTTAAAAGGAGGCAGCGCTGCATCGGCGCCTGTTAAGGAAATGAATGTGTCAGTCTCGGCCCTATCTGCCTTCCTCATGGCCACTTTTGTGAGAGACATAAGGGGGAGGTGGAGGAGGATAAATAGCACCCACACACACGCACGCATACATATATAATACCACACCTCACCTGTGCATCATGGAGGGAGTGTGCGGCTGGAAACACACAGCCTCAGCTGCAGGAGTGTGGCTAAAGATAAAGGTGACGTCTTGAGGCCATTACTTATCCAGCACAGCGGAAAAAGGTTTGCCGATATTATACCTGCTGTCCCCGCATAATAGCTCCGGGTTGGGGGCCCGCGCACGCACACCCCCACACACAAATACACACAATATGGGCTCAAACAAAATAAATTCCAGCAGGCCAATTTATGCACATCTTCACACACACACACACACTGCTCATCTGACTGAGTTAAAGCAGATAAAATAGCTGCTAAATTAGATGTGACTCAACAGTTTACTATGCGGCAGCGCAGAGCATCAGAAGAATAAAACAACCGTATTTTTCAAAAGGTGCCAGAGTAAACACCAGAGCGAGGATATCCACAAGGCTTTGGTTTAGGATTGTGTTTCTCTTTTGACTGCAGATCGCTGCGGAACGTCATACGGGATTGGATGGAAAACACACATGCTAATCACCTGTAAATGAAGCCGAGAGCTGTCACAGCACTGTAAAGACCTTGTCAAGTGAATTCAGAGATTTGTTTCTAAATACATTAGAAATGTTTGAAGATAATTGCTGAAAACATGTGCAAAGATTGCGAAGCTCTATTACCTGAGCAGCGCATGAAGTAACTATGTAGAGGCAGGTTAGACCTTGTGTTGGTAATTTCACAAATTCTGTAATTTATTTAAAACTTCTTCTTTGTCATGCAAACCGACAAATAAAAGCCTTATAAATGAAAAACAAAACAAAAAACTGTTAAATCAGTCTCATATTAACGCCCCTTAGGACAATGGGTTTTATTTTTGTATGCCTAGTTAAGCATGTGTGGGAATTCGGCAGATTGTGCTGTGCCATGTCTGGAGAAAGGACAATAACAACAATGTTGAATCAGGGAAAATTATTCAGACTTACAGGTATATTCCATTTATTATTCAAGGCAAACTCTACCAAAAAAAAAAAAAAAAAAAAAAAAAAACCTTGCCATATTCTCCATTTTTTTTTTTTTTTTTTTTTTTTTGACAACCTAACTTAAAGATAAATGCGACCGCTAACTTCTGCATTCTGGTCACGTGAGTTCGACTGCCAGTAACATCGAGCATGCAAAGTGGATTCATACTATCCATGCATTAGCGCTCCATTTAGTCACAATTCCATCTGTTAAATCCTTACGCACTTGATCTTCTCCCTCTAGCGTGGGGGTTCTCATACAGTTCCAACTTTTCATGGCAGCGAATAAAAAAGAGGGACCCTGACAGACAAGATGAATGGAAACCCAGCCAGTCATTTCAGCTCGAGTTTTGAATGTGACAGTTGTTCTTTGTATTTGCGTTGGACCCTCTACAGTGGAATGGAGAGATACCCTGCAAATGTGCGTGTTTCTGCTGCCAGCACGCCGCTTGTTCTACTGTAACCGAGCAGGAGCCTGCCTGCGTGCGTGTGCGTGTGTGTGTTTTATGTGTGTATGTGGAAAATAAACACCAGCAGTCTTGCATTGAATAAATCTTTGCACATATCCTCAAGGTCTGGTTCTCTTTTTTTTTTTTTTTTTTTTTTGTAGACAATTATATGTTTATTGAAAGAGACAGAAAATTGCAATGCTTTATGAATTAGCAAGAACATGGTTAGGGCTTTATGTTGTTGGCAGAAAGTATCACTTATCCTCTTTAGAAGTTTTATTCTTACTATCATTATTTTAGGGCATCCACGGTGCTGTATATGGAAATTAGAAATCGCTGTTCGAGCTATGTGAACACTGTACAATAAACATTGCTGAAAAGGGCAAGGCGCAAACCCTCGTTAGAAAAAACAGGGATTAACAGAGTATAACAAATTAAAAAATTAGGTATATGAAGGTAGCAAAAGAAACAATATTGTTATATGAAGTAAAATAAGTTCATCATAAAGTCTATAGTAAAATATTCTATCACTAGCAAGGCTCGAATTAAGCAGTTTCTCATAGCGCCATTAGCACCTCAATTTACACACTGAATAGCAAAACTGAGAAATGCTAAGACAACCATCAAAAGAAAGAACGACCACCAAGACGGCCTTAAAAAGCTTTGCTGGGCTCACGTTACCTACCGCGCGTAGTAAGAGGTCGAAGAAAGCTCTATGCTACTGACACAGAAGCAGCTAGCTAGCAACAGCTTCATTGGATAACAGTGCATCTAAACACATTGCGGAGTCGCTTCTAAGTCAGCAATCATCGCCTTCATAGAGACAAATAAGCTACGTTCAAAGAAGTGTCATACTCACGGAGGAATGCTGAAAAAAGACGGAGAAGCCATGCTAAATGCTAAGTTAACCTATCTGACACAGCTAACATGTTTAACGACGCATTTGCTTGGGTGATCGAACGCTTATCACCAATATCTGGCTGGAACCACGTTAAAGCGGAGCGTATCCAACTTTGAACTGAAATTGTAGAAAAATAAAGTAAAAATCAAACTTGCTAAATGGAACCAGAACTGATTAGCTTCCATTATATTTTGTCAGCCAGGAGTGCCCCTTAAACTTAAAACATGTATGAAATATTTAAAATGTATTTTATTTCAAATTATGTGTTTGTTTTCTCAATATTGACTTTTGACTTTGACTGTTAAGGTGTAGACAATAAATGTTCTCAAAAGTACATTATATTCAATAAGCGAAGTGCGCATCTCGAATTCACGGTGCATTATGGGTAGCGGCGTGGTGCATTGTGGGTAGGCGAAACTACCAAACGGTTATTGAAAATGTATTGGATCCAATGGAATTGGCTCTGAAAGAAACGTTTCAACCGCTGGAAAGTTGCTGTTTTTTATTCACATGCATAGCATGTGGTTTACCGACATCGGGGAAGTTGACTTGCAAGCTTTAAAGTGTACAGTTAAGCAAAGATTGTCACCACTCTAATCTCCGTCATTCAAATTGCTAGGGTAGTTGGTAGCGTCGTTTTTTTTTCCCTCGCGCATGCGCAAACTGAATGCGCACTTCGCTTATAGACTCAATATACCTGTAATCAAATTAGTTTTGCTTCTAGACAAGAACAAAAAAAAGTTTGCTGCTATACACAATGTCAATTTAAGAAATAAAAAATGGCTGATTCTCTAACAAAGAAAACAAATTGTTCATTTATTATTTTGTCATATTTTTTATTGTTAAATAAAAGCCTTGCTTCCTTTCCATGAGATTAACATGGTGGAAAAAAATGCTCAGGGAAGTTAGAAAGCTGGTCCTCAAATGAATAATAATAAAGAATAATAAAGTAATAGATTTGCAAAACTGCTCAAGGGAAAAAAAATATACGTCCAGCCTTGCAGTAAAAATTTGAAATTAGGTAAACAAAGTTAAGCACCTATATGAATAATGTGTATGGCAAAATAGCTGTTACAAGGTTCTCGTGTGATGTATTTTAGTTTTGACAACATTTTTTTGACAATATCCCATTGTGAGTTACTACTATTCCTACTTCACTGCACATGTGCATCCATCCATCCATTTTCTTGACCGCTTATTCCTCACAAGGGTTGCGGGGGGTGTTGCACCTATAATCAACAAATTTATTTTATAAAAACAACAACAAAAACCCAACTCAAGTAATGCCCCCAAAATGCCATTTGCCTACTAATTACCCAACATTTTGGAGAAAATCCCACTAAATTCTTGCTAGAACAGGCTCAAAAACAATATTCCCAGAGACATTCCTTTCTTGTAAGAGGAGGTCAGCAGCTCCATGGGGGGATACGAGGTTAATGTTTGGCTGCGATTAGCGTGCCCTCAGTTAGTACTGCAGAGAGGCCTGGCTTGTTGCAGGCCTGACCTCGATGTTGGAAAACACTGCGGCACAGAGTCGGGGGCCATCTCCCCTGAACCCAACCGTGCACTCGTGAGGCACATGTATACACACGCGCACACACACGCTGCTTTCGGCCTTGGGTTAATTGGTTTGATTGTTGCCCCGGGCTCGGACTAATTCGGTGGGGGACTTCAAGTCGTGTGATGATGAGGGCATATAAAGCATTCAGATGGTATTAATTAACTATTCATAGGAGTATAGCTGCTGCCAGTGGTATGTGTTTACCTCATCTTCATCACCCCCACAAATATTTCCTTTTATAGTTAGTTCAAGCTGAACCTTTCTACCTTCACGAATAGAGGTTAAAGCTATGAGGTCATGGCAGCCTTGCCAGGTATCGGAATAGTTGTAGGATTTTTGCCAAGGAACTTGGTGGATCTCACTTGACCCGAGGAAACAATGAAAATCGAGGGACGAAAATAAAAGAAAAAAGGCGTACAAGTTCAGCCCTTCAGTGGGAGAATTTCCGCGACTATCATTTAATGGGACGCTTCACCTTGAGATTAAAAAAAAAAAGAATATTAAGTACAGTTTGACCTGGGCCAGCTAAGCCCGGTACGTGCTGATCAGTAAGAAATTCCTCATGTACAAAAGGAGTGACTTGTCTTAAATCACACAAGTTTCTGGTCTACTAGGCAGCAGCCAATAAAAGGTGAAGGTGCCCTCCATCAAATGTATCCTTCAGCGCTAGTTCAAGTGTAAAACAAGGCCAAAGCATATCAGCAGCCAAGGCTGGATAAGCTCTCTGCTGTGCCATGCAGTACTGATCTGTAGATAACAGTAAGGTGCACACGGAAATGTCAGGTCGCATTAACTTGGGATGTTTTCAGACTCAGAAGTTCAAAGTAACAGAAAGGACTCATTTGTTGTTTTTAAGCCAGACGTTTGCCTTATGTTTGACTTCAAGAAATATTGATTGAATATAAAATGAGTAGGTCTATCAAGTTGTACTGTGTGATTGTGTTGGGCCGAGTACAGCCAAAATAGGCAGAATGTCCACCTATACTTGCTTTATTCAGAGACTAAAAAAGTAGTTTTCGGCGTGATCATGCGTCGCGATAGTTCGGTACATGACCGCTGAGGTCCACGGCAAACAATAAAACAAAACAAAACAAAAAAAACCTCTGAAATACAAAACGAAAAAGTGATCCATCTGCACGACAAAACAAAGAGGCGCAGTGCCACACTATGGATTGTTACAAAGTCGTAGTGGGGCCCAGATTTCAAAGCAAACATGGTGAAGCAGCATTTAGCTGTTATGCTGCACGGAAATCGAATAAACTGCCAACAGGAGTGAAATCAACCCTGAGTGTAAATTATTTTAAATCCAGGTTAAATAAAAGTGCTACACATTTTTAAAATCAATTACACAGTACAGGCTTTTCATAATTTTAGAAACTTACTTTTTTCTTTACTTTTAAATGTTTTACATGTTTTTAAAATCTTTTGTTAATGTGTTTAAGTGTCACTTTTGTTACTTTGACTTTCTCTGCTTTGCTCTTTAATGTCGTTAGTTGGTGTTATGTGTCAAAATGCTTTTAAGTAGGGATGGGCGAGTACCGATACTAGATATCGGAATCGGGCCGATACCAGCCTTTTTTCAAGTACTCGAGTACTCGTGACGCAGACGAGTACAAGCGACCGATGGCAGAGGGGGAAGACGTTAAGTGAGTCCTCCTTGCCTGTAACTGGCGCTAGCTTGAAGCAGTTTTTCACCAAAGTTTGGAAATACTTAAAAAATGTGAATCTTAAACTAAAAGAGCATTTTTGTGTTTTATTTTGAGCGTTAAGACTATTGAAGAGTGACTGTGCTGTTTTTTTTTTTGTCAAAATTAAAGGAAATATATTTGTTTAAAAATATCTTTTAGTGATTTTTTTTATTTGTCAAAATGTACTACTGGTATCGGCAGTTGGTATCGGTATCGGTGAGTACTGAAGGTCTGAGTATCGGTATTGGTCTGAAAAAAAGTGGTATATATAACGTTTCCATGCCTTGCCCAAATGCATGGTCTTGACTAGGGGTGTTAAAAAAAAAAAAAATAAAAAAAAAAAAAATAATAATAATAAAAAAATAATCGATTCGGCAATATATCACAATGCTAAAGCACGCAATTCTCGAATCGATTCAATAGGCAGCCGAATCGATTTTTCAACATCCATTTTTGATGAAAAATATTCAACAAAACGTCTAACTTTCACACCTTAAGCATGAAAGAATGTTATATTAATGGAACATTAAGCCTTAATATTTGATTTCAGTGCTGTTCTAATATGAAAAAAGGTTACAACCTGTTTGTTAAATACAGTGGCTCACAGTTATAACACTGAAGTTTGAGAATAAGTTTTAAATTTGAATAAATTTTAATACAAATCTCACAGTGTACATGTACAAGTTTACTGAATGGTATTTTCTAAATTTGAGTAAAAAAAAAAAAATCGCAACAATCGACTTGTAAATTGATATCGGGATTAATCGGTATTGAATCGAATCGTGACCTATGAATCGTGATACGGATCGTATCGTCAGGTACGAGGCAATTCACACCCCTAGTCTTGACATTACGAGTTTGTGGAAACCGGTCATTTTACCTTGATACACATCACAAGCTGGGAGGAAGTAAAACGGCTCATTAAAAAACAAACAAAAAAAAACAAAAAAACGGTTAGTTATAGCGAGCTATTATTTCACAAGACACAAAAGTTATGAGTACAACCTAGGGATCTATGCTTCTGCTAAATACACCTAATGGCAGCCGTCTCTGATGTCGTTTGATGAAATATGTTCCCGTAAAACTGTTTCTTATTGCTCTTGGGGTGCGGGGAGTGACACACAGTTTCATAGGACAGCAACGATATACACGAACAGCACGATGTTTATATGAAGGTGCTGGTTGTTTACTACAAGTTTCCTTCTCGCCACGCTGGCGTTGCACCTGCTGAAGCTTCCTCCTCTAAGACCCGTATACATTCTGAGGCTCAACATGACAGTGGGGGAAGAAAAAAAATATATATAAATAAATACAAACACTGGCTCCGGAGCATGTTTTCTCCCACCCCCTCGCCTCCCCCCTGGCCCCTACACTGAGAAGTAATGAGGGGCTACCTGTAATTACAAGCAGCTGCTGTCTTCCCTGACGAACGCTAATTGCCAATAATGATTTTGGAGAGCTGTAAAAATTCATCGGCTGACGCTCGTCTGCCTCTCGTTGGTCTCCTCGCCTGAGATTTTTGCAGAAAAGGAGGAAGATAGAGGGAAGGCAGAAAAGGAGAAGAGATGTTTTTTTTCCCCCTTTTCATCCCGTCTGACCGTGGCGCAGTCGGGAGTGCAGTTAGCTAATTTCTGCTGCTGACATATCAGAAGCCTTTTTTTGGCAGTGCCTCCCATTCCCCCGCTCTCACGCCTGTTTGCTGTCTTCTTCATGGGCTGGTAGCAGCTTTATTAGCGCCATAATGTGCAGGTGGAGGTTTAAAGGTCCCGTGCGAACGGCAGCACAGGAAGGAAGTGGAGGGGAGCGGAGCGAGGAAGACTTGGGTGAACGGCGGAGGTGACTAATAAGCCACATGCATAATTAAAAGACAACGAGGCCGCTAATTAATGAATGCTTATGTTTGGCAGTGCGTTGTAATGGAAGCGGCATCAGCGTGCGAGAGAGACTCAGCCTGACACAAATTGAATTAGGCCCAAAATAAGAGAGGGGAGGAGCGGGATGTGATTCACGCAACTTGCATTATGCGACCTGTCACTGTCATGGTTTCGGTTGGGTTTTAGTTTTTTTTTGTTTGTTTTTTTGCTTTTGTCAGGGTTTTTGTTTGAGTTTGTCATCATGTTCCTTTTAAGTTTCTGTTATGATCTGTTACGTTCTGCTTTCCTTGTGTGTCTTCCATTGTCTCGTCAAGTGATGTCCTGCCCACCTGTGTTTGCCTGACTTCCTAATGTGTCAACCAATCAGCACCCTCTGCCACTTGTGTGTTGCCCAGCTGTGTCTCATGTCAATCAGTGTATGTGTGTATTTAGTCTCTCGTCTCCCCTCTGTCAGTGTCAATTCATTGTCATTTTCCTCATGTCATGCTGCCGGTGTTGTTCCACGTCTTGTCTTGTTTTACCCTTTTGGACTTTGTTTTTGTTTAATTAGTAGCCTCGTTTTTGCCTCCTTGTCCTGCTTCCCTCCATCTTCCCTGCATTTGGGTCCACCGTCACATCTCGATCGTGACAGTCACACTTTGTTTTTGCAACATGAAATACTTTTGAAGGTACAAATATGTAAATTTGTTTTCTTTTATTTATTATTTCTCTTGGGGGCACTTTTTCCAATACGTTCTACTGTTTTGTTTTTTGTTTTTTTGTTGTTGTTTTTTTGTCCAATCAGATTTTAGCCTCTTTGGGCAGACAGGCAAACATGCGCTCGGTGTAAAAATGCGCTCATCTTCATTTTTTATGCAAGGATAAGTCTAATTTAGCATGTTTATTATTAGCCAATTAGACAAGCTATAAACATGTCTAAGTTGCGGTGCAGGTGGTGTGACGTCATTTTAGTGGATTTGATTGAGGCGCAGTCAGACAATACATTCAAATGTACATAGGTTAACTCAAATGTTCATAAGTAAAGCAGTGTGGATTTAAAGAAACAGTCAAATTTTGATGAGAATGAGACTACAATGAAATATAAAGCAAGAAAAAGCTCTCCTCTTCCTTGTATTGCATCGTTATCTGCTCTGATGTTGACATCTTGTCCTGCAGATAACTGCAATAACAGTGAACAAATACATTGATAGAGTTGCAAAGCTTCCCCAAACATTTCACAACAGACAAACCCTTCCGTCGATGGTATCAAAACCGTAAAACGGGAGGGATTTGTTTCCTGTCTGAATTAACTGAAAGGATTTTTTATTTTTATTTTATTTTTTTTTAAATCACACCCTGTCTGAATTATGAAAGTTTCAGTTGACTTACTTTTGAACTGCAGCAGAAATTAAGATTGCTGTTGATTACATTATGATTGAATAAAGTAGTTGAACAACAGGTTAGATTCATTTTATGGGTGATGCGTGTCTACTTGAGAGGGATTTCGATTTACACTTTTGATCTAACTATTTTATTGCATCACTTGCTAAATTTGTGTAGATTAAGCTATTTAAAAAACATTTAATTTCATGGTATACTAGGTCTTGGATTTATAAAGAAATGTAGTTTTTTTTTACGAGAAAAAAAAATACCAAGCTCAACAATCTTGAAAAGAATGCAAAATCTGACACTATATTATCCTATGAACTTTACTTTTAATCTGAACAATCTATAAAATTGCAAATAACCTGTGGCCAGATTTGAATTTGTAAATCAGGCTGGTTGGCACAATTGCAAATTATAACTCTTCCAGTTATCATTAACTGCAACATATATGCAGTATTTTTCATTCCTAGATTTGAAAAGCTTTTGAGTGCTAAATTAATATCGTCCAAATTTAGAGGAAGGATGTGTCAAAACCATGGCAACATGTTTTTGCTTCCAATCCACGGTCAAATCAACAGGAATTCAAACTTCTATCGTTATTGCGAAGGCATAATTGAAAAAGGTTTGGGAATAAACTTAATGAGCAGTATTTCATCTATGACGCGTTGTTATTAAACTCGCTGCTTGTGATCAAGAGGTGCTGATTTTTATGGACGTCAGACCTTTGAACACCCTGAGCTGTGGGAACCGTGTGCAGTAAAAGGATGTTTAAACACCACCTTATCTCCACCGGCTTGAAAAGTTTACGCATTTATTGTTGTGTATTCATCACTCTCTAATTGTTATATTACTCTGAGCTTTGTCTCTGTGGGAAAACTGTCTGATTTTTATGTCGACAAGAATATTACTCTGAGCTTTGGGAGGCAGTAAAACGATATGATATGACTTTTTCATTGTCTTATTTGTTTTCCGGTCGTCTTTTTCTTTAAAAGGAAATCAGACCTGGAAAGGCTGCTTGGAATGATCTCATTGTTTGGAGAGCGCGGCCCGATTCTCTCCTTTGAAAGCAGTGATGTCATGACAGCTCCCGATACAATAACGTTGTGAGAAGCGCTATCAAGTGACCTCTTTAGTATTCTCCGTTTTCATGCTATCACGCATAGTCTCAACAAATGACAGCAACTCTCTGTTCTGCGTTGAAAAAGATAAACACATGATGTGAAGATTAAACGCACCGATAAGGAAATTAGCAGAATGAAATTGCGGACATATGGAAATGTATCCAAAAATGACGAAAATTACCATTCAAATGCGAATTCCCCATGGACATTTATCTGTATACGCCGCTGCTCTTAACAGGCTCGACCAGTTTAGGCATATCCCTCCCAGCCAGATACTCTGGATTTGAATACGCCGCCTGATATTTGGTATGTAATAAGAGGCCTGGAGCCTTTCCCTCTCAGTGAGCAGCAAGGGCCCGTCTTCCCGATAATACCATGCATGGATAACCGAGTGAGACGCCATCAGATACTGGAACCGGCGGGCTTAAGGGAAATGAAATTTATTTGGAGGCGGCGGGCGAGGGCGGCGAGGATAATTGAAACGGGGAGCGTTCAGTTGGGGAGAGGAATTGAGATGTTGTCACCGCGTCCTCCTTATCGTCATCGGGGCCACTTTGCAAAAGCAATTAAAGAGTCAAAAAGAATATCTGCGCTTGTGCGGGGCGCAAGAGAGCGGAACGCAAGTCAACTAAAGGTGCCCCCTGCCTGTGCGACACCCACACGCACACATTTGAAAGAGCGGGACCGTCAGTTGATCATTTAAAGTCTCTTTTGGCACACGTGTGAAATCTGAGAGAGAGACAAAAAAAATAATTGACAGATATTTGCGTAGCAAGCCTAAACGTTTAAAAATAGCAGTTTTGTTTTTTGCTCCTATTATTCATGAGATGAACTCAAAGATCTAAAACTTCTTCCACGTACACAATATCACGATTTCTCTTAAATATTGTTCTCAAACTAGTCTAAATCTGTGATAGTGAGCACTTTGCCGCGATAAGCCATCCCTCCTCACAGGTGTGCCATATCAAGATGCTGATTAGACACCATGATTAGTGCACAGGTGTGCCTTAGACTGTCCACAATAAAAGGCCACTCTGAAAGGTGACTCAGAAAACCAGACAGACCCCCAAATAAAACAAAACTTCACCTTTCAGAGTAGCCTTTTATTGTGAGCAGTCTAAGGCACACCTGTGCACTAATCATGGTGTCTAATCAGCATCTTGATTACGCCACAACTGTGAGGAGGGATGGATTATCTCGGCAAAGGAGAAGTGCGCTCTATCACAAATTTAGACTGGTTTGTGAACAATATTTGACAGAAATGGTTCCATTGTGTATGTGGAAGAAGTTTTAGATATTTGAGTTCATCTAAAAAAAATGGGAGCAAAAACAAAAGTTTTGCGTTTATATTTTTGTTGAGTATACAATAACAGCGTACTACCTACTACCAAGTTAACGGCCACATAGAAAATGCCTCAATGTTGATAGTGTTGTTCCGATACTGTTTTTTGGCTCCAGATACCGATACCCAGCTTTGCAGTATCGGCCGATACCGATACCATGCCGATACTTAAGTTTTTTTTTTCCTCAACATGAAAAAGCTGTCCTGCCATTGGTTCAGAGCATTCAAGGACCAATAGGATATCTTAGATCGGCATGCAGTGAACATGTCATATATCAGTGAATGTTGCACCCAAAATCCTATATTAGCGTTGGAATTAATGGTATCGGCACGTTACTTGTGAGTAGTCACCGATACCGATACCACTGTTTTTATGCAGTATCACCAGTATCGGTATCGGAACAACACTAGTTGTAGATCCTGTTTCAAATTGGATAAACAAATGATCAAGTTCTAACAGGGATTACTCAGCGCTTGTTGGCAGCAAAGAGAAGCCATGTTTATATAAGATCACTTTTTTCCCCAAATTGAATTTCTAATAGGATTCAAATGGTGCTACTACAATTGATCCCATAGGGAAGAACAATCACATTACTGACAATGTGAAGTTGGAATGCAGACAAGAGGCTGTGTGAGGCTTGAAAAACAATTTTCAGAGTGATGGTGAATGTATACAAGTTAAAGAAAAACTGTAAAGTGAGATTGCACAGCCTTAAACATTTAAAAGTAAGAGGAAGAGCGAGATGAGAGCTGTAATGCCAGCGTAACAAAGACAGAACTGGAACGAGCAGAGACAGACAGAGTGAGGAAGAGATGAGCTCTGATGGGGATGGTGGGGGGGGAATCTCAGTGGGGGGACCCGCAGTAATGAACAGGTGGTGGGAGGAAGAGAAGGTTAAGCCTGTTTCTGTGGGTGTCACTGGAACCCGCCCCGTGCTGTGTGGACAGATGTGTGGACGGACCCTTCCTCACATATTTCGTCCTGCCAAAGCCCACTAGCCTGCACTGGAAACCTCACTTGTTTATCTGCCTTTGTTCTTTCGGTTATTTTTGGACCTAAAAATTGTCTCTGTCCATGCAGAATTTTGCATTTCACAAGTAGAACGGCACTCAGGAGAGCAAAAACGTCCACCAAGGCAGAGTAATAATGACAGATAGCAGTAGAGTCACATGATTTGGAAGGAGTTGATAGTAGGATACCTTGATGTTACATTGTGGGTTTTGTATGTGCATAGTTGTATTATAAGCTCGGAACTGTCAAAGTGCTGCAAAGTCGTTCGAACTGTAAAATGTGGCCGTTTTCAACCAAGGACAAGGCTGGACAGGTGTTGTTGGATAGCCAAAGCAGAGAGCAAGGACATGTGAAGTTCCACTTGTGCTCACTTTATTAAATAGAAGGGAAAGTGTAGCTGTCTTGCGGGCATGGCCGTTCACGTCCATGGCAAAAGGTAAGAGTGAAGGCTACGTAGAAGTGACGAAGCGGCACAACAAGGCAAAAGAGGCGCCACCGTAAAAGTTTGGTTCAGAATTTCTTCAAACTTAAACCTTATTTTCTATAAACAATGTTTACAAACTTAATTTTCCCTGTGGCACACGAGCAAGTCCATACTCTGTGGCATTTTGTTAAAAAAAAAACAAAAAAACAACAACAAGTTTTTAGAATTTACCATTTTATCAAAACGAAACCACTTTATCATTATGTTCGAATGACTTTGGAATAGGTTCGAACAACTTTAGCAATATGTTCTAATGACGTTGCAGTATGCAGTAACGACTGCATCAAAACATTTAAATGACTTTGCAGGACATTTGATTGACATAGCCCAGTCAAAGATTGTTTCCTGCATTTTGGCATTTCCACACTTCCGTAGTATAATACGTTGAACTCGAGGAGAGACATGAAGTGTAGAAAAAAAAATGGCACACGAGTGTGACATTTTGCTAGGCAATTGCAACATGGTTCATCAGGATTCAAGATTGTCTTTTACTATTTCAGTTTAAAAGCGACATGACCGGTAGCTGGGATTTACATGTTTTTGCATCTCTTATCGAATCGTCTGTTAGCGCTAACCACTACAAAGGCCATTCTAAAACAGCTGCATTGAAATCGCAGATCTTGCAACTCGGTGTGCTAGTGACCTGCCTCACGTTCAAGAGTTTCTGGGTTTGAATATATGGCCGCCATGTCCTCCCTGCGCTCTCATGGCTTATACCATCTGCCGATACCAGTAGTACATTTTGACAAATAAAAAAAATCACTAAAAGATATTTTTAAACAAATATATTTCCTTTAATTTTTACAAAAAAAAAAGAACAGCACAGTCACTCTTCAATAGTCTTAACGCTCAAAATAAAACACAAAAATGCTCTTTTAGTTTAAGATTCACAATTTTGAAGTATTTCCAAACCGGTGAAGTTTTGGTGAAAAACTGCTGCAAGCTAGCATCAGTTACAGGCAAGGAGGACTCACTTAACGTCTTCCCCCTCTGCCATCGGTCGCTTGTATTCGTCTGCGTCACGAGTACTCGAAAAAAGGCTGGTATCGGCCCGATACCGATACCTGGTATCGGTACTCGCCCATCCCTAATATTTTATTCATATTTTTTAAATCCAGTTGGATAGAGACGCTTGAAACAGCGTCCATTCGAACCTCATGAAAGAGTTCTCACACCTTACTGCAGTTGCTCAGGCAGCAAAAGAACAGGATGTTGTTGTTAGGCACTTCCACTGAGAGTGTGTGTCGTTTGACTGAGGGCTGTGTGAGACAGGTGTTTCCTTGTTTGCCTCCCGGACTGGTTAAACATATGTACGTTTCACAATCTTAATATTCAGGGTGACCAGTCAGTAAGCGGGGATGGAATATGATCCATGTCATCATAGTGTCATTTCTAGGGGTGTGCTCAAAAAAAAAAAAAAGTCTGATTCTGATATCAATGACATCAAATAAAGGCTCAAACAGCTTTGCCACAAAACTTTATTGGAATTACCGCTACCTACCTATCTACCCATCCAGCTAGCTAGCTAGATAGCTACCTACCTACCTACCCATACAGCTAGCTAGCTAGATAGCTACCTACCTACCTACCCATACAGCTAGCTAGCTAGCTACCTACCGACCTACCTACCCATACAGCTAGCTAGCTAGCTACCTACCGACCTACCTACCCATACAGCTAACTAGCTAGCTACCTACCGACCTACCTACCCATACAGCTAGCTAGCTAGCTACCTACCGACCTACCTACCCATACAGCTAGCTAGCTAGCTACCTACCTACCTACCTACCCATACAGCTAGCTAGCTAGCTACCTACCTACCTATCTACCCATACAGCTAGCTAGCTAGCTACCTACCTACCTACCTACCTACCTACCCATACAGCTAGCTAGCTAGCTAGCTAGCTAGCTACCTACCTACCTACCTACCTACCTATACAGCTAGCTAGCTAGCTACCTACCTACCTATACAGCTAGCTAGCTAGCTAGCTAGCTACCTACCTACCTACCTACCCATACAGCTAGCTAGCTAGCTACCTACCTACCTACCTACCTACCTACCCATACAGCTAGCTAGCTACCTACCTACCAACCTACCCATACAGCTAGCTAGCTAGCTACCTACCTACCTACCTACCTACCCATACAGCTAGCTAGCTAGCTACCTACCTACCTACCCACCCATACAGCTAGCTAGCTAGCTACCTACCTACCTACCTATCTACCCATACAGCTAGCTAGCTACCTACCTACATACCCATACAGCTAGCTAGCTACCTACCTACATACCTACCTATCTACCCATACAGCTACCTACCTACCTACCTACCTACCCATACAGCTAGCTAACTAGCTACCTACCTATCTACCCATACAGCTAGCTAGCTAGCTAGCTAGCTACCTACCTATCTACCATACAGCTAGCTAGCTACCTACCTACCTACCTACCTACCTATCTACCCATACAGCTAGCTAGCTACCAACCTACCTACCGACCTACCTACCCATACAGCTAGCTAGCTAGCTACCTACCGACCTACCTACCCATACAGCTAGCTAGCTAGCTACCTACCTACCCATACAGCTAGCTAGCTAGCTACCTACCTACCTACCTACCTACCTATCTACCCATACAGCTAGCTAGCTAGCTACCTACCTACCTACCTACCTACCCATACAGCTAGCTAGCTAGCTAGCTAGCTACCTACCTACCTACCTACCTATACAGCTAGCTAGCTAGCTACCTACCTACCTATACAGCTAGCTAGCTAGCTAGCTAGCTACCTACCTACCTACCTACCTATACAGCTAGCTAGCTAGCTACCTACCTACCAACCTACCCATACAGCTAGCTAGCTAGCTACCTACCTACCTACCTACCCATACAGCTAGCTAGCTAGCTACCTACCTACCTACCCACCCATACAGCTAGCTAGCTAGCTACCTACCTACCTATCTACCCATACAGCTAGCTAGCTACCTACCTACATACCTACCTATCTACCCATACAGCTAGCTAGCTACCTACCTACATACCTACCTATCTACCCATACAGCTACCTACCTACCTAACCTACCTACCCATACAGCTAGCTAACTAGCTACCTACCTATCTACCCATACAGCTAGCTAGCTAGCTAGCTACCTACCTATCTACCATACAGCTAGCTAGCTACCTACCTACCTACCTATCTACCCATACAGCTAGCTAGCTACCAACCTACCTACCTACCTACCTACCTACCCATCCAGCTAGCTAGCTAGCTAGCTAGCTAGCTACCTACCTACCCATCCAGCTAGCTAGCTAGCTACCTACCTACCCATCCAGCTAGCTAGCTAGCTACCTACCTACCCATCCAGCTAGCTAGCTACCTACCTACCTACCCATCCAGCTAGCTAGCTACCTACCTACCTACCCATCCAGCTAGCTAGCTACCCATCCAGCTAGCTAGCTACCCATCCAGCTAGCTAGCTACCTACCTAGCTACCTACCCATCCAGCTAGCTAGCTACCTACCTAGCTACCTACCCATCCAGCTAGCTAGCTACCTACCTATCTACCCATCCAGCTAGCTAGCTAGCTACCTACCTACCCATCCAGCTAGCTAGCTACCTACCTACCTACCTACTTATCCAGCTAGCTAGCTACATACCTGTCTACCCATCCAGCTTGCTAGCTAGCTAGCTAGCTACCTATCTACCTACCCGGTGACATCTAGGGGTGTGCTCAAAAAATCGATACGGCAATATATCGTTGCGGGCCTCATTACAAAACGCGTATCGATACGCAGGTGGCAGAATCGATATTGCTCATTAACTTTAAATAGGCAGTTAATTGTTTGCCTTTGCAGCTTGCATTGTACCTAAAAAATAAAAACCTGCAGCGTCTTTGAAGTTAATTGCCTTCAATTAAAGCAAAAATAGCTCACCAGTGATTGGACACTGTGTCTTGCTAAGAAAAATTAAAGCAGAGGAAGAATATCAACATTTATTTACTTATAAACTTAACATGGCAAGTGTCTTAATGTACCATTTTTTGTATATTTTGTTTAAAAACTAAATAGAATGTGTTACATGGGAAAAAAAAATGCTGTTTTTATTTCCCCAAATATTTCAAATAAGCACATTTTAGAGCTGTAATTTTAATAGTTTGATATTTTTTGCTCAAATTGCCCCATGCCTATTCAAAAAGTTTCCTGGTGTGACTGTGAAAGCTGTTCCTTGCTCTGTAATGCGTGCACATTTAGACCAGGTATGCCTAACAAAAAATATTTTGTTAGTCAGCATAACAAGCATATTCTTTAGGTATACATATGACTGTTATTATAAAATGCAAGTAAATTAATGTCAAATATCGGGATACGTATCACCTTTGAAGATCAAGTATTGGGATACATATGTATCGCGATACGTATCGTATCGTGACACCTGTATCGTGATACGCATCGTATCGTGAGGTTGGCAGCAATATCCAGCCCTCGTCATTTCTGTGCGCAGTGTGAAAAATCACCTGTGATGGCACAACAGACATTATGCTTTTCCACTGCACCTGTTGTCTCACACACATATACACGAAGAGAGGATAAAATCCGTCGATAGCACGGCCAGCTTCATCAGATGGGCCCGCTCCCGCTCCGTTCATTAACGTCCAATCGAAGGCCGGCTGGCCCACAGCCGACCGTCAGTCCCGCTCGGATAAACAGGACAAAGCAAACACGTGGCGAAAGACGCAGATGCAGACGAGAAACAAAAGGTAGCAAAAAATGAATTTAAGAGGGTAAGGAAGCGCAGCTGGCGACACAAAGAGCGAGATAGGACTTCCAAAGAGAGGCGATGGCAAGCTCAGCCGTAGCCTTGGTTTCGGCGAGGTCAGCTGGGAATTTTGGATTGGCGTCGCCTTGTGCGACGCCCACGCGCTCGGCCCGCTCTCCCTGGGACGCCGGCGCCACCTGCTTCCATGGTGGATGGCAGCTTTGGAGCCCAGCAGGAGGGCTGGGCGGACGGACTGACAGACAACATGTTTCAGCGAGTTTGTTTGGAAACCTGTGCCCGCCCAGCCAGAGAGAGGAAAACTTTGGAAGAGAGGGGTGAGACAAACAGACATTGAGACATGTTTTTTTTTTTTTTTTTTTTTTTCCTTAGAGTTTCTAGAGCGTCTTTACTTGTGTCTGACTGACTAGCAAAACAAAAAGCAAAGACAATGATGCACACTGATTAGTATGTGCTTGTTTGTCTTTTTTTTTTTTAAGATTTGGTGAAGATCATTTCACAAGACAACTGTGGCATTTTGCCATCTTGCCATCTTTTCCCCAATCATGCAGAACCAGCATTATCTGTCCTGCAGCAACAGAATCATACAATACAAGCATGCCTGGATAAGAAAGCCTTTTCTCTTTATGGCTTTAAGAAATCATCACAAACACTTTTACACAACCACACAACACAGCAAGGGGCTAAAACATTTGAGAAGAAATAACCGCTCATTTATGTCAAACTGGATAGCACACGTCATGTGACTTCTCTCTGCCTACCCGCCCACAATATCAGATATACCTACAATCTAAAAAAAAAAAAAAAAAAAAAAAAAAAAAACCACATGTATTTTCTTATATTTTTTGGTCATTTTGATTCCCAGAGTAGTAGCACCTATAAATACCTTATTATTCAGTCATATTATGACCTGGTTAGTTTTGTTGTGCATGATCGCAATTTTCTGTGGGAGTCTTTACATTTCGTCCCGAAAAATATTCCTTATTATAATGGGTTCTTTGCGCCCCCACTAGTCTAAACACGTCATTCTGATTACTATTACATTTGTGGAATAATGAATTTAGCAGCATCTCACGGGGCGGCCATTTTGCCACTTGCTGTTGACTGAAAATCACATTTGTTCAGAGCTCAGATAACGACCAATCACAGCTCACCTCTTTTCTGCATATGGTCATGTGACGTTCACAAGATGAGCCATGATTGGTCGTTATCTGAGCCCTGAGCAACTGTGAAGTCATTTTCTGTCGGCAGCAAGTGGGAAAATGGCCGCTGGATTTAACCAACTATCTATCCATCCACATTCATTTTTTTTATTTTATTTTTTTTATGCAGATTGATATATTGCATCAAAATCTGTAGGCAGGAAGTTGCACACAAGCAACCATTGACCTTTTTGGTGCAGATAAATATCACCATTGCTGCCAAACATCGACTTCAGGCAACAACAAAAGATACTCACCTAGGGTGTAATCCTAAAAAAAAATGTACCGGGATTTTTTTTTTTGAGGAGTGAGGGTATAGTGCCAGAAAAGAATTTAAGTGAAGCTACCTGCATAGGGGAGGAAAAACAGAGGGGGCACGAAAGAAGGAAGCTCAAGGCTCCCTTCCAAGGGGCTATGAAAAGGTAAACAAATCCCAATAGCATCTGGTCTGCAGAGACACAGAGCAGGCAATCCATTCTTAAACATGAGTCGAAATAAAGACCAAGAAATAAAGAGCACGGAAATATTGTTCTAGTTCCTCAAAACAATGTAGTTCGATTCCTGTAATCTCTTTTATTTATTTTTCCTTAATTTACAGTAGTCTTGTAGCCTCCAAAGATCAACAAATGGCAAGATAGGTATGGACGTATTTTATAAATATTAATTCAGAGATGTCCCTCTTAGTTCAAACATTTAGTGGAATCTTTTCAGAGGATGCACGTGAACAATACGGTTTTTCATTTAGGAGGAATTAAAAATGGATGGATGGATGTAATGTTTTCTTCATTTCTTCAGATGCACTTATTTTATTCCCCCATTAATTTAAAAAACAAAACAAAAAAAAACAAACATTTTCCTAACATATAAACATCTAGACTAGGGATGTCTTAATATTTTAATTCAGTATGTCAGTATGGTTAGTGATATATGTACATGATATACTATTGAATGTGTTCATTATTAATAATTATAATAACTTTTGTTATTAATAATCAAGATACATCAGCTGTATATTAGCAGTTTTTTTCTTTTATGTGTATATATATATATATATATATATATATATATATATATATATATATATATATATATATATATATATATATATATAAATATGTGTATGTGTGTATATGCATGTGTATTTATATATGTATCTACTACTTATTGTGTAATGGACGTTAAGGGGGTAGGACTTGATAAGTTTACACTTCTTCCTACTCCTTTTCGAACATGTGTAAATGTGTAGCTAATGACTGGATGAATTATTGCAAAATTGTTATTTTTGTTGCTCTAATGTTGTGTTTGTTGCTTTATCTGTCTTGTATTTTTTCCTTTTTTCTATATGTATTTTTATAATTACTTTGTTTTTATACGTTTGAAATAAAAAAAATAAAAAAAAAAGTACAGTAAGAAAATCTTGCCCTTTATTATCATCTTACTGCAGAGTCATTTGAAATTTCTTAGGCACTACATGATTTCATCAAATCCTGAGTAATAGCCGCATTTTAGAATGTCATTTAAGTGTCTGTCAGTGTGCTGTACAGTGGACAAAATGAACAATTCATTTTAGTGAAAAACTGCAGTATGTGTTCTGTCCTCATGGGCCAGATTGGACACCTGATGGGCCGGTTCTAGCCCATGGGCCGTAGGTTTGACACACCTGATTTAGAAGGTCAAAACAAGCTAACAGCAAAACCCGAACCCCTTGCCATTTGTGAAATAAATATTAGGAAGCCAAAAAGTAAGGCAAACTAATCAATTAGGTGCTAGTTTGTTTACTAGATTGTTGTGTTTCACCAAAAGGAGACCCCCATTGTTTGTTGGAATTAAATCTCAAAACTATTTGAGGTGGCTCAGCTCAAATAGTCAGATTAGTTGGGCTCCTGCTCCATTGATTTTTAATGCCATCCAAATTGGAAAAACAGGTTAGCAGTTTCTTCAATTTAAATTCAAATACCTACCCTGTTCCTCACCCTACAGAAGAAAAAAAAGATGAGTACAAATAAATGGAAGATCTGACAGGGTGAGAGATCCACATCATGCAGACTACATCAAGTCAATCATACGCTTCTTCCTGCTTTCTAAATCTCATTTGCTGCCTGTGCTCGCCGGTGAGACGTTCAAGTGGGACTGTGGGAATAGCGAGCGTTATTACTTGTATCCAATGCAACTCGTGCAGTCAATAATGGCGCGACGTCGCCAGCGTTATTGTTCCCAGCTGCCGCGATGGAGGAGATGCAACGTTTCCTGTTGACTTAATGACAGTAATCACTTCCCGTACGCCACACTCAATAACTGCGCGGGGCCCCACCCAGTCCTGTGAGGTGCGGCCATAAGGCTTCTTCATCATCTTTATTGGATTCCTTCTTCAAAGCAAATCATGGTAAACACACACACTGTATGATTTTGCCATATTTTCACATATATATTGAATGTGGTTGCTGGAATTATTAGCAAATAATAATACTTATATCTGAGGTGTTTCTGACCGACTTATGTGATCACCTGAACCGCCAATGATCTGCCGTGATCAATGTTAAGGAGCTGCATTGCTCCTCCCACCCCGTTGCCATTCCCACTCCCTGCGTGGCTGTCAAGCAGGTGAATGCCCTGAAGACAATGCGGTACCTGGCCGACTGTATTGTCTGAAGGTGTATTGGAATTGGCACGAGTTTCACAGGTAGAAAAAAAAAAAAAAAAAAAAACGCGGAAAAGATCTGAGGGAGCCGGCCAGGTTGCAGTTACATGCTGAACTGTTTGCAGGTTACTTTTTACCGCAAGCTGCTGAGTGAGATACATTCCCTACGGTTTGACTTTTTTCTGGTCAGAGCAAAAAAAAAAAAAAAACAGTTTTGGATGCTTTTATTTATGGCACTGTACAAACAAGACTTCTGAAATGAATCCGAAGCCACATTCTAGGTTGCCGCCTCAAGGAGAAACAATCACCTGTATTTAATTATTTGCACCAACTGGCACCAATCGTGGCGTAGTTTGATGACATAATTTCCACTGTATGAGTAGGCTGTCACTTTGGAATGTTTAATAACGAAATGATTCCATCCAAGACACAGAGCTCACTTTACTAGCACATTGGTAACAGCTTTCAGATCCGATTTTAGTCCAACTTCAACTACATATGGCAGCATTGGGCTAGAGGTAGAGAGGACCACCCTGAGACTGGGAGGTCGTGGGTTAGATCCTCATTCTGGTCTGAAGACGACAAAAATTATGCTATTGACCCACTTTTATCCTTGTTTAAACTGCTTAGGAACACCAGTTTAAAAATAAAAAAAAATAAAAATAAAAATAAAAAATAAAAAAAATAAAAATAAAAAAAACTTTACAAGGGAAATAACTAGAGCTTTCAAACGATTAATTTTTTTAATCACATCGTAGAATTTTTATTTTTTTTTCATCATAGAATTTTGATTAATCATGATTAATCACTGACTTAAAAAAATCTTTTTTTTCCCCCAAATTTTTGCCCGCTGCAGACGCTCATCCTGCTTTTTCTAATCAATTAATTATTTGTATAATTTAAAATGGGGAAAAAAGGACCTACGGCATATGTAATCATTTATTAAACGCTTTACTTTAATGCATGTAGTTATGTTTATTGCTCAAACTCCAACAGCTACCTTTAATGTAACCATCCATTGTTGGCTAAAAAGGATCATCTGCGGTCAAAATAGTGTGATTAATCTGTGGTAATACAATGATTAATGCGATATTTTTTTGTGATTAAATTTTAGTTGACGCTTTAACTTTGACAGCACTAGAAATAACACACATTTTTATTAATTTAGAAACATTTTAGACCATCCATCCATTTTGTTAACCGTCTTTCCTCGCTAGGGTCGCGGGGGTGCTGGAGCCTATCCCAGCTGGCTTCAGGCAGTAGGCGGGGTACACCCTGAAGTGGTTGCCAGCCAATCCAGGGCAACATTTTAGACCAATTAACACAAAAAATACAAATATGTATGTATGTATATTATTATATATATATATATATATATATATTATTATTATTACTACTCCTCATTCTGCTTGTTCTGTTAGTGACATTACAGGTGATGTTCGAAAATCACTAATTCTGTCAGTGTTTAAAGTTTTCGTCACTTGTCAGCCAACAAAATGGGAGTCTGTCAGTAACACTAATTTAGCCTAATCTAAATCTAGAAAAAATTTGAGTTTGTTCTTCACACATGCGTTGTTCCAGTGCATCCCCGACTGTTCTTTTCAAACTTTCGCCACCTGCCTTTTGATCTTCGCCACAGGTGTGCGGTGCAGCTCGCTGCCCAGCGACTGAGCGCCCACATGTGGGGTGTAAAGAGAATTATTCATTCTTTTCACACAACAACAAAAGTGTTGGCGCTCAAAGAGCAGATGCCCTCCCATAGTTAATTCAACATCGGGCACTAAGCCACGCTGACTAATCAGAGGTGCCCTATCCGTTGCCACTGCAGTACCGGCCGTGCTTATTAAAAATACATGGTGGTGAAATTTACCCAAAGGGTCTGAAATCAGATCAAAACGCATCTGGACGCTTAAAAATGCAACCAAGCAATAGATTGACTTTTAACAGTCCATACAGGGTGTCTGCAGGGTTTCCAAAGTCTGACTTTTTAAGTCCTTTTGATTAACTTGTATAACATTAACTTTACCTTAACAAATTGTTACTATAATACAAGAATATATGCAAGTCTGTTGGTTTCTTACCAGAAACTAGCACTCCCCCCCCATCTTTCTGACATGACCAAATAATTGTTGATGTTCCAGTCCAATCTCAGTTATGCTTAAATGTGTCAAATTTGAGTGGATAAAGTGTACCGCTGTCGGTACCAGATGTGATCGGGCTGCCAAATCGTATCGGGGTGGCTTATATATCGATGATGTCATGCTACAGGATTGGCTGGATATTACCCCGTTGATGTCAAAACATTGGAAAGAAAATGTTAAAGATGCAATTATGTACCATTTTATGCTCCATTCTTTTATATTTTTATTTATTTGTCTTTTATGTAATTAATTTTTTTTATTTATTTTATTATGTATTTAATATTAAAGTATCCTGCTATATTCTTGGGTTTATTTACATATTTACAATTTCAGTCCATACATTGTTATTTAAATTACATCTTTAATATTTTCTTTCCAATTCTGTAGAGTGACATCATTGGTAGGCGACCCCAATACGATCTGCCAGCCAATCCTGGAGCGTGATGTCATCGATAGGCGACCCAGATACGATCTGGCAGCCCGATCACATCACGAGAATAACAAGAATGTTATAATTTCACTGTATTGGAAAGATGTAATTATGTGCCATTTTATCGCCATTATTTATTTGTATCTAATTTGTTATTTATTAAATTATAAAATATCCTGCTTTTATATTCATGGGTTTATTTACGTTTTTACAATTTCAGTCCCGACATTTCACTTAAATTAAATCTTTCATATTTTCTTTCCAATCCTGTAGCGTGACATCATCGATAGGCGACCCCGGTACAATCTGGCAGCCGATCACATCCGGAATAACAAGAATGTTACAACAAGAACGTTATATTTTCACCGCCAAGTCTTGAACATTTTCTACGGAATCCCATAGAGAGCATCCCTAATTGAGACAGAACAGAGAGAAGCTGATCCTGGTTGTCATCCCTGCAGTTCACCACTGAGGACATAAGAGCCCGTGCCAGATCACCTCACGCACCAATGATTGCATCGACTTGGCCCGATTGCGGTCTGGATTGGACTTCCACTTTTGTGTCCCAACACACCACCCAGTGTCTGCTGCCACAAGCACATAAGTGGTTGCCCAGTGCCCAGCCCAGCAGTCCTGCAGGCTTCCGCCCAGTACAGCGGCAATGTTTGAGCCAACGGTTAAAGATGTGTGGTGGTGTGCACCATCAACTGAATGAAGTGGTCATCAACTTCACATTAACAGAGATGTGCACAGCTGCAGCCAGCAGCTATTGGCGAACTGGTCTTCACCAAACAAGGGAAACTAAATGAACTGGTTAAAAGCTGGACACAACACCTGGGCTGATCATGCAGTACTTGCCTCATGAGGAGCCAGTGAATGTTGAAAAATGGAGGGCCCGATTTTCGTGCCCTGTGCAAGTCTAGCGCCAAGCGCAGTCTGGGTGGAGTTTTCTTTCTTTTGGCATTTTTCGTAGACTAGCGCAGATAGAAGAAGGCCTTTGCGCCATTGAGCGCTGTCGTAGGATGGAATGCAGCCAACTCCTGGCCAATAGAAGCGGCTCCCCTCATTCTCTTTAAAATCAAACAGTGCTTGACACTGATAAGACTTGCTGTGGTCAGTGCATGAAGGGGTTATTAAATATTTGTAAGATAATGACAACAATTCATTCAGTTGATTTCTACAATCATTCGGAGGGATTGTCCCATGCTGTTTATTTGTGATATGATGACATACACCACACACAAGCTCGGAATCTGTCTGCCTGCACCTCGGTTTAATCCACCAAAATCATTTTACACCACTTACACCGCAAGTTAGACATGGTTTAGCTAGTCTAACATTTATTTTGTATTTTTTTCCAGGCTCAAACTATGCTCCCCTTTGGGAACATAGTACGCTCAAACATTGTCTCTTTTTTTTCCACCCCTCTTCCTAGCGTCTTGCCATCTTGCCTCATGCCGCTTTCCCTTTAGCCCTGCACAGTAGCGTTAATCTTGTCAACAAAAAAATAAACAAAAATAATTTTGTCAACATGCATTTTTCACCACACGAAAACTAGACTAGACTACCAAATGATCCTGCTGCTCACCGCAAATTAATTGGTGTCAAAGTGAATGCAGTAATTCAGTTACAAGTAAATAAATTAGTTTGGTTGAGTACCTAAAATGTTAAGAAAATCATTTGGATCAAGCAAAAAAAAAATTAAGGTTGGTTCAAGTGAAGAATGATTTTGTACATCATCATGATCTGTAAAGTCAAATATTTTAGATGTAATATCTGGACTTTTTTTTTTTTTATGTAATTTAAGCGGGGTTATAATTTTTACAGTGTAGGAAAACACATTTACGATTTTGCAAATTATGCACAGATAAACAAAACAAAAAAAGTTACAAATTACTCTTTATTTATTTATTTTTTAGATCAAGACCAGCCCAAATCAATTTTTCCTTATAGTACCACGGAAGCGAAACACCGAAATGTGTTTCAGCTGAAAATAAAACCATGAAATTTCTCACACATATCTTGTAATTGATGTCACCTGAAGTGGCCGGTGAATGCATAACGATAATTATTCATGCTGTGAGGTGGAATCCAAGCCACTTCAGCCTATTCAAGTGCACCAATCAGTTGCTCAAGCTGTCAGAGAGTCTGCAGGTAACACAGTCCCACCGAGGTAGCATCTTGTACCTTTGCTTCTTATTCTGTTCCACTGCCAAATTCCCTCCTGAGCCAAACTGGAAAATGAGAGTCTCTCTCAACCCAGAACACGGAACAGAAGTTGTGCGAGTTGACAGATACGGCCGAGCCTGCCAAATATTGAATGTTCTCCTTTCCGCCATCCCGTCAAACTTCAGATCAATCCTCACGAAACTCGCCATGCTCGTGTCCACCAGCCGTCTCCAATCAGATGGGAAGTTAATGCACAGGTTAATTATCCAGACAATTGCATTCGAAGAAATTACAAACGGAGCCAAGTGCAATTTGTCAGAGATGTTTTCCGTTTTCTGTCTCGGATAAACGTCAATAAAGACATGCTTCATTTGTATTGTGAAAATCAATCAGCAAGCATTTTATGAAACTATAATCCAACAATCAAACAAGGGACAATCCATCCAAAAATGGATTGCACGGATAATGCAATGTGTCGTCTTCATTTTAAAGAAAGTACTGCAAACAAAAGAGCCCGAGAAATGAGCATTTTATGAGTCATAAATTCACTTCCACACACAATCTGCTCTGATGTCCCCATTATTCGCAACCGACTCCATCCTACGCTGGCTGTCACACGAGCATCAAACCAATGTTGTGTTGGCTCTTCAGTATCTTATGCAACATGCATAAACTCATCGTCATGTTGTCCGGAATCAAATGTATCCTCAAGCTTTCTGCCCCGTTCAGATTGGATCAACTCCCATTTTACCAGGCTTCACAAGGAATTAGTTTGACCATGAAAAGAGTGTTGAGAAGGATTAGGAAACCGTCGATTGAGAAATGATCTCCTTTCTTAATCAAAGACAAGCTTGTGCACTCCAGACATTCAAGCCTCTGTGAAAATGTTCACATTGAAGTTCTTTGGAATTAAATGCTGCAGCGCTTAGTGGTGGTGCTAGTGTTAAAAAAAAAGTGATAATGTGCTACTTTTTTTCCCCATCAGGTTTTGACCTTGTTCTAATCCCACACTCTACTAACTCATTCATTCCCAGCCATTTTCACAGAAGCAGTCCCGTTCGCTCCGGGCTGTTTTACTGGGTTTTGACTTATTTTGCAAGGCCCACAGAATATTGTGTTCTATTGCTATAAAAGCATAGAACCTATCAAAAGTAAGATTAAAGTCACTTCTTTCATCAGGAAAAAAAGTAAATTTCTACTCGTTTCCATTTTGCAGCAATTAGCATTAGAAGAGAGCTAAGTTTCATCAGTTTTCACAAACCTATTTAAAATTGTAAGCAATTTAGCTTCTTTTTTTTCTACATGGCCCTGGTGATCTCCTTTGCTCTGCTGCCACCTGCCGGCCGTTTGTGTAATAACTACAATTTCTGCAACCATTCTTTGCAGTTGAGAGGCTGCATCAAAGCCTTCTGTATGCTCTAGCATAAAAAAAACAAAAAAAAAACGTATAAATACGTCGTTGGGACACTTAAAACATAACTAACGTATTTATACGTTATTGGGAGCAAATGAGCGAAGGTAAAACCTTCAGCGTTTAAAACTGCTATTATGTTAAAGTGTCACACGACAAAGCCACATGGCCTTTGCAAAAAAGGAAAGCACTTTGATGTTTATGCTCTGTTTTGAAGCTCACCCATTTCTTACCTTTAGACCAAGATTCGAAACAATAATTGTGACCTGGACTTCTTAGCCAAAACCTCATTAAAATGCAAAAAAGGCAGAATGCTAATTTCACCCTAGATCCTAGAGAAGTAGAAAAAAAAAAAAAAGACAACAAAAAGGGGTCTTCATTAAAAAGAGCATGCATTATTCAAAGAGCAGCAGGCCAGAAGAATGGCTTAAGGCCAATTACGCACTACTGGAATCTTCCTCTGGCTGGCTGCTCGGCCCCACTCCCTTTCTGCATTATATATTAAAAAGAAAGAATGGGGAAGAAATATAAAACGTAATGAATTATTAACCGGTTTGGAAGGGTAGCCTCTAGGTCTTAATAACTTTAATAAGTGACCCATTTCTGGTGACGGCAACCTCGAATCATCATTTTTCTCAGTCCAACTGGACATACTGACTTGAAGAAACTACAAGTCGACAGTAATGAATAATACAAATCTTTACTTCATGTTGATTTTGATAACATAATTAAGTTAGGGCTTAATTGATTAATCAACAAGTAATCAATTATCAAATTAATCAACAGCTAATTTAATAATCAAGTAATCGTTTGGAGCCTTTGTTTTTTTTTTTTTTTTATTTAAACTTGTCCAAATCCTCTGATTTCAGCATATCAGCAGTAATTATTCGCTGATTTCTGTAGTCTTTCATGGAAAAAAAAAGACTGATTAGCTTCTGTATTTAATCAAAATAAGAAATTTGCAAACATCTGTTTTTACTTTGGAAAACTATGACCAAACCAGGAAGTACATTTTTTCACAAAATTCACTATATGAATACGTAGTATGAAATAAACACCAATCACTAGTTAATAAACAGTAATCAAGGGAAAGAAATGCTTTTATAATACACAAATGCAAAATTAAGATGAATCCGATTAGTTGATTAAATCAATTGACGATGACATCATCTGTGCCGAGGAAAACGGTAAGGACCAATCAGGGCTCAGTTTGCTAACCAAACCTAGAAAACAATTTTCAGTTATTATTATTATTATTATTATTATTATTTTATTTTATTTGCCAATGAACCGAATAAAAATTTCATTCAAAATAGGTGAGCCCTGATTGGTCATCTATTTCCTCAGTAAAGGTGATGTCATCTTTGGTTGACCACAAGTGGGAAAATGTGTTTTTCAAGCAATCAATCATCAATCAATCAAACTTTATTTATATAGCACCTTTCATATATTCCAATGCAACTCAAAGTGCTGAACAATTAAAACATCCATAATACAATAAAAAGAAAAAGCCATCCCTCCCCCCCATATCCCCATGATCGTACCTACAGACACACACGCAAACCACAACATGGCAGGGCACAGAAGAACCCTGTGAGGAAAGGCACCCAGGAGGAGTTCATCCACACTGAGAGGGATGACTGCCAACCACCACAGGGAGGATTGCCATCCCAGAGAGCGCCGGCCCACAGTGACCGCAGCCCGCTCCATGCAGACTGAAGCGAGCCACAGCTCCCCGGGGCCAAAGGGGCCCCCGGGACAACCACCCGCCCGCAAAAGATATTGTGTATGAAAAATGTTATCAAATTAATTCTGGACGAAATATCAACTTTTTACTGCTGAAAATGGTTCAAAAAGTCAAGTAGCCATTTAATAATTCTATAGCTGATCGAAAGTATCTCCATGATAGCTTTTTTTTTTTTTTTTTTTTTTTTTTTTTTTTTTTTTTTTAAATGATAGTATGAGTTATAAGTCCGAATACATTAACTTCTCCATGGTGTTTTCACGTTAGTCCACAAGTTAGTTACTTTGCTTTGTTCACTCATGCATGTAAATGGTGAGTTTTTGTTAAAATGGGAATGGACAGAAGTTTACTTTTTAGCATGATAGAACTTATATTCTCCTTACATTAACTCATTAGCTCCCAAAAACATATAAATACATCATATTTTAAATGTTTTAAGTGTCCCAAAGACGTATTTATTTGTTTTGTTTTGTTTTTTTTGGGGGGGGGGGGGGGGGGGGGGGGTTATGCCAGAGCATGGCGAAGGCTTTCATGCATTCGCTCTACTACAGAAAAGAAGGTTGAGTGGCAGCAGAGTATAAGAGATCAACCAGGCCATGTTAAAACAAGCTGATTTCCTCACAGTTCTAAGCAGAATTGTGAATCATGATGAAACTTAGCTATGTTCTATTGCAAATTGCTGCACAGCGGAAACAGATGGGAATATACATTTTTTCCTGCTAAAAGAAGAGACTCTAATCTCTCTTTTGGTAGGTTCCATATTTTTATAGCAATAGAACATACAATATTTCGCGGGCTTTGCAAAATCAGTCAAAATCCAGGAAAACACTTCAGTGAAAATGGTTGGGAGTGAAAGAGTTAATTACATTGAATATAAATTTATATTCAATCTGCACACCCAACCAGGAGTGTTCCAATGGATATCAAACTGTATCTCTCGACTTCAGTTCCGGTAACCGGTTGGTATCACAGCGCAAGCACACTAAGCATGAGACGTGTCACTCGGATGTCAGGTTGGCACATGCACAGGAAGTGGACGAGAAACAGGAAGGAGAGTCAACGGCTTACTGGACGTCATTGTCGCATCAGATCACACGGCAGACGGAGGCTGCAGTCGATGCAAACAGCTGCTGGGACAATTTATTAACACTGGTATATAGGGGGGGCGTGTGTGGCGAGAAAGGGGAAGTCATGTGGCAACAGCGTGCCCCGCTGTCACTCATCCTGTCACAAGACTTTCACAGTGTGTCCCTTTGTGGTCATCAACCAGTGACCTTCGTCATTTTCCCAGCAAGACCTTTTATGCGAGCGTCTTTGAGTATATAGTTTTGTTGTGTACGTGTGCATGTGGCCTGGACCCACTCCTGGTCCTGCACAGTAATACGAGCAGACAGTGAATGGGCAACAGAACCCCAGACTGGTCTACTCCATTTTAGATTTATGGGAGAATCCAGCACCTGAACTCTTGTTGACACACACAAAACACAGATTACATGTCAGAACAAGCCATCTTAAGTTATGTTATAAAATGTGAAAAAAAAAAAAAAAAAAAACTGAAAGACTGCACAGCGTGTGTAAACCGAAGAATAAACAGCTCGCGACCATCTTGTGCCTCATCCACGAGCAATCAATAACAATCATTACGACATAATTACTCGGGTGAGCACGTTTCCCAGAAGTTTCCGTCTTTGCGTCCTCACAGACGCAAATTTAATTCGTCATACACAATGGAAATTTGTCTTGATTCACACATGGCAACTGGCTTAGTAAAGACTGAGCTACTTGACTCTCCAAATGAATGCACCAATGTGTTGCCTTTGACAGCCTCGTAGGCCACAAAGATGAAACAGTACAGCTTCAAAATTCGACCGGTATGCAGGGTTATTATAGTTTTGGAATTTTTCATTTTAGTTCGTTTAGATTTTTTTTACTTTTTTTAATATAGTTAGTTTTAATTAGTGTTCATTGTGGTTCTGTTATTTTATTTTATTTTTATTAGTTTTAGTTATTTAATTAATGCTTAGTATTAGTTGAGTTTTATTTAGATTACGTATTAGTTTTAGTTTTTTTTAAAGTGTATTAGTTGTGTACAATATTAAAAAAAAAAAAAAAACATGGGAGCGATGTCATCTGAAGGTGCTATTTTATTTGCTGCTGCTTGATGATGTCACTTCTGTGTGACACACTTTCAAACTTCCTTATTCCGGTTAATATCAAAATAAATTACTTAAAATCACATTTAAAATCATCCCCAAAGGCTCATGTATTAAATTAATTACCAAAGACTAAAATGAAGACATTTCTGCTATAATTATAGTTTTAGTTAATTTTGTAAATGTAAAATGTAGTTTCAGTTTTCATTTTTTTTAAAAAGCATTTTCGTTTTTATTTTAGTAAAAAAAAAATTAAAAAAAACTGACTAAAATGACTAAATGAGCGTACAGTGAAAGAACAAGATTTTCAAAAACGTAGTTTTAAAAATACT